>NC_091977.1:201003639-201303639 GCF_044704955.1 Pristiophorus japonicus | reverse complement strand
TGCAGACTAAGTGGTAGATAGACCTGTCAACTGATGCTTTACTAAATAATTTCATAACCTCTAATTGGTGAGTGAAGTAGCTGGGTGAGGCCATTAGTGATTGCAAAGGAGAGTTCGGCACTACCTTAGTCATCTGTCTCTTTGCTCCCCTGTCTATCCTCCTTGGTGACAATTGATGCCAATAGTCATTAATCAGGAAAGGAGTGCACTTAGAACAAAGACAATCAAAATATGTAGATCAAGATGAAATCAATAATATAAGGTAACCTGTATCTACTTTCCTCCCCTTGCCAAGTACTTTATTGCAGGATTTTGTAGGTGTTGTATTCCAGCTCTAGCTGATGGAAGACTGGTAATATTTTGGATTTAGTTCAGAGAAGTTCTCCTAATTTAGTCCATCAACATCAAAGAGCCTCCATCACACCTTTATAACTGCAGAAGGTTGTGGTTTAATGGCCATGTTATCCCCACCCTCATTTTAATTACAGCTATATAATGCTTCTTAAGGTAATAAAGGAGGATATGGGCAAATGGCATGAACTTTCACTGCACTGATCGGAGCATCTAAGTGATTAAAGTTCCTTTCATTGTATCTCTTCTACATGGTGGCAACTATTCAACAAATAGTTGAAAAGGTCAATTTAGATGTGGAACTGACCTTAGTGATAATTTTCTGTTTGCTATTAATTTTGCACATACTTGCCATTATGCGGAAATGAACATCTGAATGTAAAGTGTCATTTTTGTACCAATATCAATCTGATTGCATACATCAAACAAAGGGCTACAAATTGCATAGCGCCCAATTGGGACGATAACTTTTGCGGTTTGATACAATATTCTTCTGAAGTGAGGATTCAGGCATAATGTTGGGTTTGTGTGAAGATGCTTTATTTGATATCTATCTGTACCAAAAAGGGAGAAAACGTAATTTAAAAAAAATGAAGTCATAAAAGAGCCCAAAAATGAAGTAGGCATTAAGGAAATGTACTTCTCCAGTTAGCATTTCTTATTTCTCAGTAATTCATTGCATATGTTTAGTCTTGAATTAACTTTGGTTGTTATGGGAGTTATTTGGGTTTAAGAGTGGAAACAGGTGCTAAGTGGGTGCTGTGCTAATAAGACATACCTGTTTAAAAATCTGTTTTTACCCGCAATTTTGGGACCAGTTGGTGATTGCCATGATTTAAACATGCTTGGAGCTGCTAAACCAGAGATCTGCACATTTAACACTTAAGCACTGATTAGGACCAGTTTTCATGGAGCGGTATCTGTAGCCTCCATGCACGCATTTCCACTGAAGATGTGGAGTGCGCTGGGTGACAGACAACGGCATGTATCAGGATGGCACAGGGAACGAGGGAGAGGGCTCAAAGGTTCTCAGACATGGCACTGGAGATCCTGGTGGAGGAGGTACAGAGGATGAGGGAGGTCCTGTACCTGCAGGGGGGAAGGAGGCCACAGAGGCAAATAATGTGACAGATGTAGGAGGAGATTGCTGGGGAGGAGAAAGCCAGGGGCCCTGCCCCCAAGACATGGCTCCAGTGCAACAAGGAATTTAATGATTTGACATGAGTGGTCACGGTAAGATCCCATCTCACAAACACACTTCTTGATAACTGCACCACCACCAACATCACAACCTCAACACACTTCATCTACCATCTAACTATACACTGATGTTCTCACAATCTACACTATTGCATCCTTCACAGGCTCTACTCACACCTCAGACACATGTTGCAGCTTTTCAACCATGTGAGGCATCACACACACAGAACCACACCTGACAATACACACATACACAATCACTACTCTTTCTCTTCCAGGATAAGATAGCACATAACAGACGCCAGCAGAACCTAACCGGGGAGGGGAAGCACGACTGCATGAGATCATTCCCCTTGAGGAGACAGTGCTGACATTGCTTGGGCAGGGAGTGGCAGATTCTGGGACCACAGGCAGAGCAGGGGACATCTGCCTAAAGGTATATAACCACTCCAGCTTCCTTACAGATTCACAACTGTTCCTGATCCCGAATTCCCAAACCTATCCTCACTGGCAATCACCATATGGTCTCATAGAAACATAGAAAATAGGTGCAGGAGTAGGCTATTCGGCCCTTCGAGTCTGCACCGCCATTCAATGAGTTCATGGCTGAACATGCAACTTCAGTACCCCATGTCTGCTTTATCACTATACCCCTTGATCCCCCTAGTAGTAAGGACTACATCTAACTCATTTTTGAATATATTTAGTGAATTGGCCTCAACAACTTTCTGTGGTAGAGAATTCCACAGGTTCACCACTCTCTGGGTGAAGAGGTTTCTCCTCATCTCGGTCCTAAATGGCTTACCTCTTATCCTTAGACTGTAACCCCTGGTTCTGGACTTTCTAACATTGGGAACATTCTTCCTGCATCTAACCTGTCTAAACCCGTCAGAATTTTAAACATTTCTATGAGATCCCCTCTCATTCTTCTGAACTCCAGTGAATACAAGCCCAGTTGATCCAGTCTTTTTTGATATGTCAGTCCCGCGATCTCGGGAATCAGTCTGGTGAACCTTCGCTGCACTCCCTCAATAGCAAGAATGTCCTTCCTCAAGTTAGGAGATCAAAACTATACACAATACTCCAGGTGTGGCCTCACCAAGGCCCTATACAACTGTAGTAACACCTCTATGCCCCTGTACTCAAATCCCCTTGCTATGAAGGCCAACATGCCATTTGCTTTCTTAACCGCCTGCTGTACCTGCATGCCAACCTTCAATGACTGATGTACCATGACACCCAGGTCTCGTTGCACCTCCTCTTTTCCTAATCTGTCACCATTTAGATAATAGTCTGCCTCTCTGTTTTTACCACCAAAGTGGATAACCTCACATTTATCCACATTATACTTCATCTGCCATGCATTTGCCCACTCACCTAACCTATCCAAGTCGCTCTGCAGCCTCATAGCATCCTCCTCGCAGCTCACACTGCCACCCAACTTAGTGTCATCCGCAAATTTGGAGATACTACATTTAATCCCCTCGTCTAAATCATTAATGTACAATGTAAACAGCTGGGGCCGCAGCACAGAATCTTGCGGTACCCCACTAGTCACTGCCTGCCATTCTGAAAAGTACTCATTTACTCCTACTCTTTGCTTCCTGTCTGCCAACCAGTTCTCAATCCATGTCAGCACACTACCCCTAATCCCATGTGCTTTAACTTTGCACATTAATCTCTTGTGTGGGACCTTGTCGAAAGCCTTCTGAAAGTCCAAATACACCATATCAACTGGTTTTCCCTTGTCCACTCTACTGGAAACTTCCTCACAAAATTCCAGAAGATTTGTCAAGCATTATTTCCCTTTCACAAATCCATGCTGACTTGGACCTATCATGTCACCATTTTCCAAATGCGCTGCTATGACATCCTTAATAATTGATTCCATCATTTTACCCACTACCGATGTCAAGCTGACCGGTCTATAATTTCCTGTTTTCTCTCTCCCTCCTTTTTTAAAAAATGGGGTTACATTGGCTACCCTCCACTCCATAGGAACTGATCCAGAGTCTATGGAATGTTGGAAAATGACTGTCAATGCATCCGCTATTTCCAAGGCCACCTCCTTAAGTACTCTGGGATGCAGTCCATCAGGCCCTGGGGATTTATCAGCCTTCAAACCCATCAATTTCCCCAACACAATTTCCCAACTAATTAGGATTTCCCTCAGTTCCTCCTTCTTACTAGACTCTCTGACTCCTTTTATATCCGGAAGGTTGTTTGTGTCCTCCTTAGTGAATACCGAACCAAAGTACTTGTTCAATTGGTCTGCCATTTCTTTGTTCCCAGTTATGACTTCCCCTGATTCTGACTGCAGGGGACCGACATTTGTCTTTACTAACCTTTTTCTCTTTACATATCTATAGAAGCTTTTGCAGTCCGTCTTAATGTTCCCTGCAAGCTTCTTCTCGTACTCCATTTTCCCTGCCCTAATCAAACCCTTTGTCCTCCTCTGCTGAGTTCTAAATTTCTCCCAGTCCCCGGGTTCACTGCTATTTCTGGCCAATTTGTATGCCACTTCCTTGGCTTTAATACTATCCCTGATTTCCCTTGATAGCCACGGTTGAGCCACCTTCCCTTTTTTATTTTTACGCCAGTTTAGGGATGTACAATTGTTGTAGTTCATCCATGCAGTCTCTAAGTGTCTGCCATTGCCCATCCACTGTCAACCCCTTAAGTATCATTTGCCAATCGATCCTAGCCATTTCACGCCTCATACCTTCAAAGTTACCCTTCTTTAAGTTCTGGACCATGGTCTCTGAATTAACTGTTTCATTCTCCATCCTAATGTAGAATTTCACCATATTATGGTCACTCTTCCCCAAGGGGCCTCGCACAATGAGATTGCTAATTAAGCCTCTCTCATTACACAACACCCAGTCTAAGATGGCCTCCCCCTAGTTGGTTCCTCGACATATTGGTCTAGAAAACTATCTCTTATGCACTCCAGGAAATCCTCCTCCACCGTATTGCTTCCAGTTTGGTTAACCCAATCTATATGCATATTAAAGTCACCCATGATAACTGCTGCACCTTTATTGCATGCACCCCTAATTTCCTGTTTGATGCCTTCCCCAACATCACTACTACTGTTTGGAGGTCTATACACAACTCCCACTAACATTTTTTGCCCTTTGGTGTTCTGCAGCTCTACCCATATAGATTCCACATCATCCAAGCTAATGTCCTTCCTAACTATTGCATTAATCTCCTCTTTAACCAGCAATGCTACCCCACCTCCTTTTCCTTTTATTCTATCCTTCCTGAATGTTGAATACCCTTGGATGTTGAGTTCCCAGCCCTGATCATTATGGAGCTACGTCTCTGTAATCCCAATCACATCATATCTGTTAACATCTATTTGCACAGTTAATTCATCCACCTTATTACAGATACTTATCACACACCTCCTCCTATAATGGTCACACGCACTGCACCCTAACCCTTCTAGCTTTATCATTGCAGGCTCCCAGGAGCAAGATCCATCTTGCCCCCGCCCACCCCTCCCCAATCCCATCCCGGAGGAAGAGAAGGAGGAGAAGAGTGAGGTAGATGGAATGCGTCAGTTCCTATACCTGTCTCAGGTACTAGCACCACATGTAACTTAGAGGCTAGGGTAGAACACAAATACTCAGTCGCATGCAATGGGCACGAATGGGCAGCAGCCACACCGGGTGGAAGGGTTAGACCACACCTGGAAAACTATGAGCAGTTCTGGGCACCATACCTGAGGAAGGATATATCGGTCTTGGAGGGAGTGCAGAGTAGATTTACGAGAAGGATAACCGGACTCCAAGGATTAAATTATGAAGAGAGATTACACAAACTAGGATTGTATTCCCTGGAATTTAGAAGATTAAGGGGTGATTTGATCAAAGATTTCAAGATATTAAGGAGAACTGTTAGGGTAGATAGAAACTTTCCGCTGGCTGGGGAGGATAGGTCTAGGGTGTATAATCTAAAAATTAGAGCCAGGTCTTTCAGCAGGGAAGTTAGGAAACACAAAGAGGGTGAAATTGCCCCTTTTCTTTAGAGGCTTATTAGCACCTCTGGGAGGCGCTAAGGGCGTGGAACAGACTTTTCGTCTGGGGGGAGGGGGATACACTACCAGCTCCTGGGAAATTGCCCAGGAGTTTGTAGAGACGCTATCATGGCAGCGTAGCGCCCCGCGGGTAACGCAACCAGCGATGACATCATCGCCGTGCGCGCCGACCCCTCACTGCCCGCGCCAACTCCTTAAAGCCCCGTGGGGGAAATGGTCCAGTAGCTCGCAAGCGGATGTCAATGCCAGCTTTGCGGATCATGAAGCTGGCCGACATCCGCTTGTAGGGCGGAATGTAAAGGGGAGGGCACCAGCGCTCCATGCCACCACTTTTACTGGTTTGCCAACTCTCAGGTCGGCTCCAGTATATGATTTCGAGCATGGGCTGGCCGCCATTCTGTAACCTGGCATGCTATTTTGGGTGCCAGCTATAGGCCCGGTCCCACACTGCCCTGGTAGCCTAGTGAGGCCTTAGAGTGCGCAGCGGCCCTCCACTTTAAGCGAAGGGAAGGTGAATTGAAGCATGTCATCATTACATGGAGCATTAGTGTTGCAGTCCTTGTCCCAGTAGCGCCTCGGGACCCACCCCTAAAGGAATTGGAGTGTGCAAGATTGTGCTCCACTTCCTGAGGGGCAGTAAGCCCTAGGTGGTTCCCGACCCAATCGGCCGCAGGGCAATTTTGGCCCCAAAGAGTGGTAGAAGTTCGGAATTCTCTTCCGCAAACGGCAATTGATGCTATGTCAATTGTTAATTTTAAATCTGAGATTGATAGATTTTTGTTAACCAAAGGTATAAGGGATATGGGGCAAAGGCGGGTATATGGAGACAAGGTCACAGATCAGCCATGATCTCATTGAATGGCGGAACAAGCTCGAGGGGCTAAATGGCCTACTCGTGTTAATATGTTCCTCCTCATCTTCTTCCTCCTCTTCTTCCCCTTCCTCCTCCTCCTCCTCTTGTGCCTCCCAAGCTTGCACAATTGCTGGTGGTAATGGCTGGTCTTTCACGATCAACAAATTTTAGAGCATGCAGCAATTCACCACAAATCTGGAGCCCTCCTTGCCTTTATTTCTCTCTTCCATCAGCTGCTGCTACTCTGCCTGGCCTCATCTCCTTCTCCAGACCAAGTGGGACCCCAGCATGATCCCCATGATCAACCACCCCATTTCTCCTGATGATTCCAATAGTGTACAGTAGCCAAGCACCCACTCTCTTTAGGTGAAGCCCTCAGAGAATTTGCAAAATAAATGTTGATAGTGTTACGTTTAGAATAACTCCACAAGACTGTATATCTTAAGCTCAAACTGATGTGACCTTGGTCTCTTTTTATTGTAACTCCAGAGTGAGGAGACAGCATGGTCGACTGCCTTTTATACCTGCTTGCCCAGGGTGTGCAGGTGACCCTTGGGTCTCCCTCAGGTGCGCACCTTGGTGGCAAGTCTTATACATTGCCCCCAAAGTGTTAGATACAAGTTATTTACAAGATCCGGGGCTCTGCGTTCCCAGATTGATCACCTGAGTTGAAGTCCTGGCATGGGTGAGTCGGTCTGATCATTGCTGCGCTGGGGTGTGGCTGGACTGATCGGACTGTCGGACCTGGTGGGTTCATCCTCGTGGTTGCCCGCGAGGTCAATTGCTGGTTGGGTGTGTGTGGATGGATCAATGATGGTAATGTCCTCTTCAAACTATTCTTGGTTGTCAGTGAACTGCAGTTTGGTCTGATCCAAGTGCTTTCTGCACGGTTGTCCTTTCAAAAGTTTGACAACAAACACTCTATTCCCCTTCTTGGCTAACACAGTGCCAGCAACTCATTTGGGACCATGACCATAATTAAGAACAAACACAGGGTCATTAACTTCAATGTTGCGTGATACAACCACGCGATTGTGGTACACGTTATGCCGGTGACGCCGGTTTCCTACATGATCATTGAGATCCGGGTGGACTAAGGAGAGCCTGGTTTTGAGTGCTCTCTTCATTAGCAATTCTGCAGGAGGAACCCCGATAAGCGAGTGGGGTCACATGCGGTAGCTGAGCAGAATCCGAGATAGCCGGGTCTGCAGGAAACTGTCCGTCACGCATTTCAAGCTCTGCTTGATGGTTTGGACTGCCCATTCCGCTTGACCATTGGATGTGGGATTAAACAGCGCAGAACTGACATGCTTGATGCCATTGCGGATCATGAACTCGTTGAGTTCCGAGCTGGTGATGCATGGTCCATTGTCACTAACAAGGGCGTCGGGCAAACCATGGGTGGCGAACATGGCCTGGAGGCTTTCAATGGTGGCAGTGGACGTACATGATGATATTATTGTACATTCAATCCATTTAGAGTAAGCGTCCACTGCTACTAGGAACATCTTTCCTAGAAAGGGGCCAGCGAAATCTATGTGGGCCCTTGACCACGGTTTGGAGGGCCATGACCACAGACTCAGTGGGGCCTCTCTTGGTGCATTGCTCAACTGTGAGCAAGTGTTACATTGGTGTACGCATGACTCCAATTCCGAGTCAATGCCAGGCCACCAAACATGTGACCTGGCGATAGACTTCATCATGACTATGTCTGGGTGGGTACTGTGAAGGTCGCATATAAATGTTTCCCTGCCTTTTTTTGGCGAAATTATACGATTCCCCCATAGGAGGCAGTCCGAATGGATGGACATTTCGTCCTTGCGTCGGTGGAACGGCTTGATTTCGTCTTGCATTTCCTCTGGGACCGCTGACCAGCTCCCATTAGGACACAATTTTTTTCCAGTGATAGCACCGGGTTCTGGCTAGTCCAGGTCCTGATCTGGTGAGCCACGACGGATGACCCCTCGCTCCCAAAAGCATCCATTACAAGGAGCAAGTCTACGGGTTGCGCCATTTCCACCCCGGTGGTGGGCAATGGTAGCCGACTGGGGGCATCGGAACAGTTCTCAGTGCCTGGTCTGTGGCAGATAATGTTAGTGCCCATCTTTGGATGCAGGACGAAGCATTGGTGTTAGTACCTTTACTTTCTGAGAACAACTAAATGAGCGGCTTGTGGTCAGTTTCAAGCTCGAACCGGAGCTCAAATAGGTATTGGTGCATTTTCTTAACCCCGTATACGCATGCTAATGCTTCTTTTTCAACCCATACTGCAGGCTCTTTCAGCCTTAGATAAGCTTCTGGGCGCATATGCAACTGGTTGCAGTTTGCCTGACCCATTGGCTTGCTGTAACACACAACCGACCCTGTACGAGGATGCATCACAAGCTAGTACTAAACGTTTACACAGATCATTCAATACAAGTAACTTGTTGGAACATAGCAGGTTTCTGGCCTTGTTAAAGACTGTCGCTTGAGCTTTACCCCAAACCCAGTCGTCAGCCATGCGTAGCAATAAATGCAAAGGTTCCAGCAAAGTGCTCAACCCCGGTAGAAAGTTACCAAAGTCCCAAGAACGAACGCAGCTCCATCACATTCTGTGGTCTGGGTGCATTCTTGATGGCCTCCGTCTTGGAGTCTGTGGGTCTGATGTTGTCCGCCGCAATCTTTCTCCCCAGAAATTCATCCTCTGGCACCAGGAAAACACACTTGGAGCGTCTCAACCTGAGTCCCACTCTGTCCAGTCGCTTTAGAACCTCTTCCAGGTTGTGCAAGTGTTCAGTGGTGTTGCGAGCAGTGATCAGGATGTCATCTTGGAACACCACGGTGCGCAGAACCGATTTCAGCAGACTCTCCATGTTCCTCTGGAAGATGGCCGCCGCCGAACGAATCCCAAAGGGGCAGCTGTGGTATATGAACAGTCCTCTGTGCGTGTTGATGCACGTCAATTGTTTCGAAGGTTCAGCCAGCTTGTGTGTCATGTAAGCAGAGGTTAGATCCAGCTTGGTGAACGACTTCCCCCCCCGCTAGCATTGTGAACAGGTCATCCACTTTGGGTAGTGGGTACTGGTCCTGTAACGAGACTCGGTTAATCGTTACCTTGTCGGCCCCGCAGATTCTGACCGTCCCATCGCTCTTCAACACCGGAACAATTGGACTGGCCCACTCGTTGAACTCGACTGGCGATGTGATCCCCTCTTGTTGGAGTCTGTCCAGCTTGACCTCGACTTTCTCTCGCATCATGTATGGAACTGCTCGGGCCTTGTGATGAATGGGTCGTGCATAGGAACTAAATGGTTCTGCACTTTGGCACCTGTGAAGTTGCCGATGCCTGGCTCGAATAACGACGGGAATTTGTTTAGCACTTGGGCACACGAGGCGTCATCCACCGAAGACAGTGCTTTGATCTCATCCCAGTTCCATCGGACTTTTCCTAGCCAGCTTCTGCCGAACAGCGTTGGGCCATCACCTGGTACAATCCATAGTGGTAAATCATGCACAGCTCCATCGTACGATACCTTCACTGCCGCACTGCCAATGACTGGTATGAGCTCTTTGGTGTCAGTGCACAGCTTGGTGTGGATCGGGCTTAGTTTTGGCCTTTGTGATTTGTTGCCCCACAGTTTCTCAAAAGCCTTCTGGCTCATAATTGACTGACTCGCCCCCATGTCCAATTCCATGGAAACTGGAATGCCGTTTAATTTGACTTTTAACATTAACAGAGGGCTTTTGGTGGTGAAGGTGTGTACCCCATACACTTCCTCTTCAGCCTCGGGTTGAGTTGCCTCTCTTACTCGTTCAGCATGATCCACACCGGATCGGTCATCTTCTGCCGATTCTGCCAGGTGGTGAGTCATAGCCCATCTGCACATTTGCTGGAGGTGCCCCATTGTTCCGCAGCCTTTGCACACGTAGTGCTTGAATCGACATTGATGGGTCCGATGATTACCCCTGCAACACCAACATGGTGTTAATGGATTCGCATTCACGCCCCACGGCGGTCTCTGAGTCATCCTAGGTCTGGCCTCTGCAGGCGTGAAGGCCCTGCCATGTACAGTTCTGCCTGCTGAAGGCATTATTTTCTGCACAGTACTTGCCAGTGAGCTTACATGCTGCAAAGATATCTGTTTAGTGTTATCATTCGTAGACATGAAAGCCTGGGCTATCGGGATGGCCTTGCTCAGATCTAGGGATTCAGCAGACAGCAGTTTGCGAAGAATGACCTCTTGGCCGATTCCAAGCACGAAAAACTCTAGCAACACTTCCCCCAAAAATCCAGCAAATACGCACGGTCCCGCAAGGCGTCTTAGGTTGGTGACATAGCTCGCCACGTCCTGGCCCTCGGAGCGATGGTGCGCATAAAAGCGATACCTGGCCATCAAGATGCTCTCCTTCGACTTGATGTTCCCGAACCAGCGTGCACAACTCTTCATATGTCTTGTCCGTTGGTTTCATCGGTGCTCGCAGATTTTTGATGAGGCCATATATCGTGGACCCGCAAAAGGTGAGGAGAATCACTCTGCGCTTGACCGCTGTTTCTGCCTTTTCCAGCTTGTTGGCGACGAAGTACTGGTCAAGACGGTCAACGAAGGCTTTCCAATCATCACCCTCAACAAATCTCTCAAGAATACCAAAGGCAGCCATAACTGCATGAAAGTTCGTGATTTGTTAATTGGCGCCAATTGTTAAGTTTAGCATAACTCCACAAGACTGTATATCTTAAGCTCAAACTGTTGTGACCTTGGTCTCTTTATTGTAACTCCAGAGTGAGGAGGCAGCATGGTAGATTGCCTTTTATACCTGCTTGCTCAGGGTGTGCAGGTGACCCTTGGGTCTCCCACAGGTGCGCCCCCTGGTGGCAAGTCTTACACATTGGTAATGTTTACATACATAACAGATAGAATGTTGGTGAACTCTTGACAAAGTGCCCCGGAAAGTCCTCTTCAAACGCAGTGTAGTCAGTCAATCTCCAGCAGCAAATGAACAGTGAAACCTGAGCATGGCAGTCATAATCATAGGCAGTCGCTCAAAATCGAGGAAGACTTGCTTCCACTCAAAGTGAGTTCATAGGTGACTAAACAGTCCAATTACAGTCTCTGTCACAGGTGGGACAATAGTCGTTGAAGGAAGGGGTGGGTGGGACTGGTTTGCCGCACGCTCATTCCGCTGCCCGCGCTTGCTTTCTGCATGCTCTCGGCGACGAGACTCGAGGTGCTCAGCGCCCTCCCGGATGCTCTTCCTCCACTTAGGGCGATCTTTGGCCAGACACTCCCAGGTGGGGATGTTGCACTTTATCAAAAAGGCTTTGAGGGTGTCCTTGAAGCATTTCCTCTGCCCACCTGGGGCTCACTTGCCGTGTGGGATTTCCGAGTAGAGCGCTTGCTTTGGGAGTCTTGTGTCAAGCATGTGAACAATGTGGCCTGCCCAATAGAGCTGGTCGAGCGTGGTCAGTGCTTCGATGCTGGGGGTGTTGGCCTGATCGAGGACGCTAATGTTGGTGCGTCTGTCCTCCCAGAGGATTTGCAGGATCTTGCGGAGGCATCGTTGGTGGTATTTCTCCAGCGATTTGAGGTGTTTACTGTATATGGTCCATGTCTCTGAGCCATACAGGAGGGCGGGTATCACTACAGCCCTGTAGACCATGAGCTTGGTGCCAGATTTGTGGGCCTGCTCTTCGAACACTCTCTTTCTCAGGTGGCCGAAGGCTGCACTGGCGCACTGGAGGCGGTGTTGGACCTCGTCGTCATTGTCTGCACTTGCTGATAATAGGCTCCCGAGGTATGGAAAGTGGTCCAAATTGTCCAGGGCTGCACCTTCTTGATGACTGGAGGGCAGTGCTATGTGGCGGGGTCAGGTTGGTGGAGGACCTTTGTCTGACGGATGTTTAGTATAAGGCCTATGCTTTCGTACACCTCAGTGAAGATGTTGACTATGACTTGGAGTTCAGTCTCTGAATATGTGCAGACACAAGCGTCGTCCATGTACAGTAGCTCGACGACAGAGGTTGGGGTGGTCTTGGATCTGGCCTGGAGATGACGAACGTTGAACAGGTTCCCACTGGTTCTGTAGTTTAGTTCCACTCCAGCTTGTGTGTGAAGTGAAGCATTGCAGCGAGGAAGATCAAGAAGAGGGTTAACGTGATGATGCAGCTCTGCTTGACCCCGATCCGGATGTGGATTGGATCTGTGATGGATCCATTGGCCAGGATCACGGCTTGCATGTCGTCATGGAGCAGGCGGAGGATGGCGACAAACTTTTGGGGGCAGCTGAAATGGAGGAGGATGCTCCATAGTCCCTCGCGGCTAACAGTGTCAAAGGCCTTTGTAAGGTCAAAGGCGGCCATGTACAAGAACTGGTGCTGTTCCCTGCATTTCTCTTACAGTTGTCGTGCCGTAAAGATCACATCCATTGTGCCCCGTAGTGGACGAAATCTGCTCTGTGACTCTGGGAGCAGCTCCTCAGCCACAGGGAGAAGACGGTTGAGGAGGATTCTAGCGATGACTTTCCCAGTGCCTGATAACAGGGAGATTCCTCTGTAGTTGCCGCAGTCGGACTTGTCCCCTTTTTAAAAAGATGATTACTGCATCTCTGAGATCTCCCGGCATGCCCTCCTCCTTCCGGATGAGAGAGATGAGGTCATGCATATGTGCCAATTGTGCCTCTCTGTCATACTTTAGTGCCTCATCGGGGATTCCATCCACTCCTGTTGCCTTGTTGTTCTTGAGCTGACGGATGGCCTTTTCTACCTCGTGCAACGTTGGGGTTTTGCTGAGATGGTGGCGGCTAGTTTGCTGCGAGATGGAGTCAAGGACACTCAAGTCAAAGGCAAAGTCTTGGTTAAGGAGATCTTCAAAGTGCTCTTTCCAGCAGATACGGAGTGCCTCGGTGTCCTTGATGAGTGTTTCCCCGTTCTTGGCCAGCAGTGGGGTGGGGCCTTGGGTGCTTGGGCCGTAGGCGGCCTTGACTGGCGAAGAATCCTCACACATCATGGCTGTCGACCAGTTGATGAATCTCCTGTGCTTTCTCCACCCACCATCTATTCTTTAGGTCACAGGTTTTTTGTTGGACCTCGGCCTTAAGCCGTCTGTAATGCTGCTTTGCTGCTCCCGAGTTGGGTCGTTGTTTTTGGCCTCCATCCATGCTACTCTTGACCCAGGTGGTGCACACAAAACAATCTAGTAATGACTATCCTTCTGAATTTGCCCTGCAACTGATATCAGCAAGGCAGTGGGGAAGGGGATTGAACCTGTATCATAACACTCTGTGCACTGTGTACTGGTGCTACCTACAGATTTTTTAAACTTCATCATTATCACCAGACTATCCTTCATTCAAGTACAATGGGGTGGTTTATAGGTGCTTGTTACCTTGGTTTATTCAGTGTATGGTGTGTGGGAATTTGTTGGTGGTGTGCTGCATCCATAGTGTAAAGCTAGTCCCATTAAAAAATGGTACAACAATGGTGTTACCACACTATTGCAGAGGCCACAGACATTGTCTGAAGCTATATTTGCTGCATCAAAAATAGGAGACGTTTCTATGCAGCCAGCCAAAGAAATGCTTTTTGGGTGGGTAGTGCTGAGATTTGGGGTGTGACCTGTTTGTCTCATTTTGCCTGTAAGACATTCCAGTCAATTTGGGGCGGACACATAATATGCCCTCTTTCCTGCAGGATGTGATGAAACTTGGCGAGGCTAACAAGAGAAGGAACATTCAAATAAATAAACAAACATGCTTATGCCTCCAATTCAGGATCAACACATACCTGGATTCATTTAATGTGATCTTTTTATGTACTACACTTGTACAATGTGGACAAATGTATTTCTCACGCAACAAATCACACATATTTTGTAGTATCAAATATATCATGTACAAATTTTTATTATATTATTGAGACAGACACAAGATGCAAAGGTTTCACTGCCATACTTTGTTCAATTTATCATATCTGACAACATGTTTTATTACATTTTAACAGTGAAGATAACAATCAAGGAATGTAAACAATAATAAAATAAGAATTTCTGCCTTCCTCTGCAAATCAGTCTTAAACCCAAAAGCTTATTTTCTCATTACAGTAGAAGTGTCCTTTTTCTCTTTTCATAAACTGTGGAAGATTTTGGAACTACAGAATTCTCAGCTTTTGGGTTTGCTTTGTCACTGCTTTGTGGCACTGTACCACACACTTCTCTGACATGCTGCATCTGTTTTACATTTGGCATGGAGAGACTTTATAGATGGCACTTGATGTCTTCTATTGCAGATCTAAAAGTATTCTCAGTTGTTTCTGAGTAAATACAGTACCAAACAATTTGATTTAATAGCCAAGAACACTCCCGATGACAATGCATGAAAGGGTTTATCCTCAATAAAAACAGAAAATGCGAGAAATCTCAGCATTTTCTGTTTTTATTCCAGATTCCAGTATCCACAGTATTTTGCTTTTGTATTAGGGTTTATCCTCACCATTATTTAAAGTCAGTTTACTTTTACAGCTTATGAAATTGTCAAGTAAATGATGACCCTTATGGATTACAAATCAGAAGGTAGGTAGATTAAAGGCCTGCAGAACAGTGGAATTTATTTGAGAAGAGCTGTTATTGGTAGTCCCAGAGGAACAGACCCTGTGGTTGCACTTCCTTCTGTTTTTAGACAGATTTATCTGGTCCACCATGCAGCATACTTGGAGTTCAAGGGTTAAAGTGCCTATGACATCAGCAGTTGAATTACTGTTGACACTGTGGTCTAAACTTACAACAGACAGGCAAAACCCAAACTAACCCAAAAGTTAAAGCACAGGGAAATGCTGTTTGAACCGTACAATTAAGACAAAGGTTTGGTCAGAGGTACCGGTAACATTTTGTACACAGACACATACAGTGAAGGAGCATGAAGAACAGCACAGACTAATTTGATCTCAGGTGGCTATCCCTTAGTGAAGGAAATCTGTTGTATTTTATAACATTACCAAAAGAACCTTAGGACATGTAATCAGTTTGCGTGAACAATTTTCTGCAGATGCCCTGGTCAGGAGTGGAAGTTCCCAACTTCACGCAAGCCTCTTTTATTTGATGGTTAGCAACCTCCCTCGAATACAAAAGCTGACCTAACTGATTCCAGAACCAGGATGAGGTGTAATAATAAATTACAGGGTCAAAGCAACAGCTCACACTGCCTATGCACACACAGAGCATATAGGCAAAGTAGAGAGTGTCACTTGCTGCATGATAAAAATAAATGTAGTGTATGAGCAAAATTATATTAGTTGGTGCAAAACAAACAATAAAGGTAGAAAGCACAATTATAGCCAGAAATAAAGCATGTCTCTTTCCACACTGGTTTGCCATATTTGCTGAATGTAGGGTTGAGATAATACATACGTAACAGGCTGAGGTCACAAGCAGTGGAATTACAAAGAAGAGAATACACAAAGTGGGAAAATAGTAGACGGAATAGCTTTGTAATGTAGAGAGGGGGAGCACATCGTGGCAGGTTGTGATGTTCAGGTTAGTGACATACACAGTTTGCTCAGTAAGGAAAAGTGGAACAACACCACCAAAAGCTGCCAGCCACACGACAAGGCAAAGTAAAACCGCACGCCCCCGGGTCCTCCAGGAAGCAGAACGCAATGGATAAACCACCGCGAGAAATCGGTCAACACTTATACACATCATCAGCAGCACGGAGCAGTACATATAAGCATAAAAACCGCCAGTAACCAATCGGCACAGGAAAGAGCCAAATCCCCAGTCATTACCAGAAAAATGGTAGGAGATCTTCAGCGGGAGCATCAGCACAAATAACAAATCTGCTACTGCTAAATTCACCATGTAAATTACAGCCGGTTTTGTCAATCCCATTTTAAAGAGGAATATTAAGATTGCCAGGAAGTTAAGAAGCAAGCTTGCAGTAAAAACAAACGTGTAAACAAAAGGAATCACTAAAATCGTCCATAAACCTGTCAGGTATTGTCTTGCTAGATCTGAAACTGTCACATAAACCATTTTGTGTTTCTGGAAGTCTTGGAAGGAGTTATTTCCATTAAATCCACGTCTGGGTGAAGCTCCAAATCTGCTCTGCTGCGAATTGTTACCACGGTTCATATTATCGTGAAGCAGAGATTCATTGCTCCTAACTGGAGATTTACCAGCAAAGCTTTTAGCTAAAATGTTGCTCCGAGACCTTGAGTTCTTATCTGAAAAATAAGATAACAAAAATATAATTAATATTTTCTTATCACTCAATGTCATAAACATAAGAACATAAGAAATAGGAGCAGGAGTAGGCCACACAGCCCCCTGAGCCTGCTCCGCCATTCGATAACATCATGGCTGAATTTTTACATCATCTTCACTTTCCTGCCCATATCCTTTGATTCCCTTAGTGCCCAAAAATCTATCTTGAATATACTGATCGACGAAGCATCCACAGCCCTCTGGGGTAGAGAATTCCAAAGGTTCACAACCCACTGTGTGAAGAAATTTCTCCTCATCTCAGTCCTAAATGGTCGATCTCTTATCCTGAGACGATGACCCTGAGTTCTAGACTCTCTAGCCAGGGGAAACAGCCTCTCAGCATCTACCCTGTCAAGCCATCTAAGAATTCAATGAGATCAACTCTCACTCTTCTAAACGTCAGAGAATATAAACCCATTTTACTCAATCTCTCCTCGGATGACAGCCCTTTCATCCCAGGAATCAATCAAGCTTTTGCTATCGGTACACTCTCTGTGGCATGGAGGCACAGCCAATGTTAAAGGGAAGGTGGCGCTATCGGCGACACCATGTTATTTTATATTGTCGGCCGACTGCAGGTGGGCCGACAATTATGGCCGCGGATTCGGTCATAGAAACATAGAAAATAGGTGCAGGAGTAGGCCATTCGGCCCTTCGAGCCTGCACTGCCATTCAATGAGTTCATGGCTGAACATGCAACTTCAGTATCCCATTCCTGCTTTCTCGCCATACCCCTTGATCCCCCGAGTAGTAAGGACTACATCTAACTCGTTTGAATATATTTAGTGAATTGGCCTCAACAACTTTCTGTGGTAGAGAATTCCACAGGTTCACCACTCTCTGGGTGAAGAAGTTTCTCCTCATCTCGGTCCTAAATGGCTTACCCCTTATCCTTAGACTGTGACCCCTGGTTCTGGACTTCCCCAACATTGGGAACATTCTTCCTGCATCTAACCTGTCTAAACCCGTCAGAATTTTAAACATTTCTATGAGATCCCCTCTCATTCTTCTGAACTCCAGTGAATACAAGCCCAGTTGATCCAGCCTTTCTTGATATGTCAGTCCCGCCATCTCGGAAATCAGTCTGGTGAACCTTCGCTGCACTCCCTCAATAGCAAGAATGTCCTTCCTCAAGTTAGGAGACCAAAACTGTACACAATACTCCAGGTGTGACCTCACCAAGGCCCTGTACAACTATAGTAACACCTCTCTGCCCCTGTACTCAAATCCCCTCGCTATGAAGGCCAACATGCCATTTGCCTTCTTAATCGCCTGCTGTACCTGCATGCCAACCTTCAATGACTGATGTATCATGACACCCAGGTTTCGTTGCACCTCCCCTTTTCCTAATCTGTCACCATTCAGATAATAGTCTGTCTCTCTGTTTTTACAACCAAAATGGATAACCTCACATTTATCCACATTATACTGCATTTGCCCACTCACCTAACCTATCCAAGTCACTCTGCAGCCTCATAGCATCCTCCTCGCAGCTCACACTGCCACCCAACTTAGTGTCATCCGCAAATTTGGAAATACTACATTTAATCCCCTCGTCTAAATCATTAATGTACAGTGTAAACAGCTGGGGCCCCAGCACAGAACCTTGTGGTACCCCACTAGTCACTGCCTGCCATTCTGAAAAGTACCCATTTACTCCTACTCTTTCAGGCAGTCAAAGGCTGCCTGGCAGCCCCTCTTGGGTGCCAGGCTACTGGCCCGTCCGAAACCCTCTCTGGTGGCCCAGTGTTTGCCACTAAAGTGGCTTTAGAGTTTGCAGCAGCCCTCCCCTTTAACTGAAGGGGAGAGACGTTGTGATGCGCCAGTGTGGTGACGTCATCAGCGCAGCGCAGATGTATTGTAGTGTCGGTTATTACGCCCCGCCCCCACTTCTGTCCGCTTGTGATGGCCAATCGGCCCTGCCCCCACTTCCGCCCCGCTCAAAAAAAAAAACCCCGAAATGCTGAATTTCTACAGAATGGCCCAGAACACTTCGAAAACGGTAGGTGCGCCTCGTTTTGGACGGTGAGCAATTTTGGCCCCATCGTCTTTTGGATGAGATGTTAAACCAATGCCCCAGTCCTGGGCAATATTTATCCCTCATCAGCACCACCAAAACAAATTAATAGAGAAATTATCTCATTATAGTTCGCAAATTGCATCAAATTTAGGTCCGTCCAGGACATTAATACTGATGCCATATTTGGAAGGGCAGGAGGGTGCGGGTATTCCAGCACATTTCCTGAGCCGCCCACCTGTCTCGTGCTCAAGTTCCAAGTACACATACATACATGCTCTTTCCCTCTCTAGATTCTTATTACGCTGAACTCAATCCAGCGCGCAATCTTCTAACTAAATCATCCTTTCCCACAAGCTCATTAAAATGAATGGATGGAAAATCGAGGGCAGAGCACTTACGTTTTCCCAATATGTGCAGCCGGTAGGTGATGCTCCTCACAGGTGAGGCACATTAATAGAATATGGTGAAATTAGTCCTGGGCGGTTGTGAATTGGTAGCTCGTTTTACATCCTGTCTGATTTTGTTCCCCACTCTAGTCAATGGAAAAAAAATCAGGCAGGATACAAAATGTTCTGCCGATTCTCTACCACCCGAGACCAATTTCATTGCCTCCATTTCTTGAGCATGAAAGCTCAATTGCAGAATTAACTATCACTATCCAGGCTGGAGCTTATATAAGACTGTGAATTCTATAACTTGCTCATTGTTACCCCAATAGAATTTGTTAAAATCTTTCGGTTAAATTCACAACTTCTCTCACAGTTGACTGTGGCTGCAGCATGTTGTTATACTACCTAATACACAGATAAAAACACTTCTATTTTAAAAGACGTCAGGGCCAATTTAGGTTTGCAGCAGAAGTTGGGTGGGCAGCCGGCGTGGTGATCGTACCTCCCGCCCAATCAGAGCAGCAAGGGGCCCAAAGCATCTTGGTGGTCAGCCGAATTAGCATGCAGGTGACAAGTTGCCAGTGTCAAACCCCCGCTCCTTCTGCCCTGAGAATCAGTAACATTGTGATTTTACCACCAACAATTTTCTAAACATATATATAAATGTATATTTTAAAGTGCAATTGAGGACTGGTTGGTACAATGGGTTAGCTTGCCGTCCTTTGTACCCTATATGGATTTAAAAGTGGCCCAAACTGATGGATGGAAATCTCATCTTTCTGTAAAAGTCTCAATATATGTCCTGGTGCCCCTACTATAAGCAATAAATTGGTAATCATACTCAGAGAGGCAACAATGATGGCTGGTGTAGGAAATAGAACAGAAAATCAGTTTATCTGTCCATTCAGTTTCAATTTGTGAAATTACCAAATATGGATTGGTAATTTCATTTTTACTCTGCCTGATGCATTTTGTATCTCCTGTTACATCTGGTCTCAGGAACATTACTATGGGCTAGATTTTACACTTTTGTGCAGATTGCCCAAAAATGGACGTTATTTCCAGTGTGGGCGGTAAAAATGGGTTTTCAGATCGCCGGCTTGTCGTCCATTCTCAAAGTCTTTAGTCTCCATTTTTGAAATTGGGCATTACCGCGAGCGATATGAAATGGGCGTTAGCGTTAAATCTCTCTGACCTTCTGCTGTAAAGTGCCGCCGTCCTTAGCAACGTCATGGCAACGCTCGATTCCCGCAATTTGTAAGCATCGAATCCCCAAGGGTTTATTGGACATTGTGTTTTACTATTTTTTTCACCACAGAAAAAGCTGGAAGCTGTATGTGGGAGAGGCCCAGGTGCTGCTCCATGTTGGACTTAGAATGATGGGCAGGGGGTCTGGGAAGACAATGGCCAAGATAAGGCAATTCATTGCAGGTGATTAGCAGATCGACAGTTCATTGTTAAGCAATGTGAACTCGTCAAAGGTAGATCAGGTGAACTGATCAGTGATCGAGCCATTACCTGGATGAGATACCAGAACAATAGAAAGCCATTAAGCCCAGCCCGGTCGGAAGTGGAAACCCATCACTGGACTCAAAACAGGAAACCTCGAAAACAAGAAAACTTTATTGGGCAAAAAGACACACCCACAGGAAGCCTCGAAACAAACTTTATTCAGCCTGAAAGGGTGGACAGTATTGGGATATAAAAGAGGCCGTGTGGCCACACATCACTCTCTTGCTCTCACTCGCCTCACCTCTACAAGGACCAAGACCTTCATATGGGACGGAGAGAAGAAACCAGAAGAGACAGTTTTCATCAGAAGCAGCGAGTAAGCCAACGAATTGGTGAGCATCATCTCTGCACACACATCTTTTAAAATCACAGCCATGGTGTGAGGGGGTATAGTGGGTTCTCCCAACCAATATCTTAAGGGTTTTCAGGGGAGGTTTTAGACGTGGGTACTTCGCGTTCGGGGCCTGTTTAGATGGGCCAGACTGTGTATTGTACTGCATTTATTTTTTACACACACCAGGGTGTGTGTGGTTTTACTGGGTGCAGGTGTGTGTTTTAACTTTAATAAAAGCATTGCCGGTACTCGGACCAAGGTACCCATCCCTGACTCATTCATCTCTTCAGTACAGTAATCAATCCCAGCGTAAGAACTATTGTAAAGTGGGGATGCTTCAAAAACACCTAAGGGAAACCACTTACAAATTCAGGAGGTCAAAGGTCATTATGACATGTGCATAAGAGACAGAGAGAGGGAAAGAGGGAGTGAAGGCGTGTTTGGGTGTGGTGCGGCTGCTTTGGGAGGAAGGAGGGAAAGCTTAGAGCTTTAGAGCAAATTGGGAAAAAAAAAGCTGTTACCAGCCAGATATTTGCCTGAATTTGGTGCCTATAATAGAGGGAGAGGAGGAGGCAACACAGCACGCTGTGGAGACTGACGCTGGCGAGAGCAGTGAGCGGGAGAGGAGCACATTGAAGAGCGCAAAAGAGTGAGGAGATTCTCGGACAAGGCAGGCCTCCCTCCTGCAGGAGGTGATTTGACCCAAGGAGGGTGTGGGAAGCCCACCTCAAAGGCCTACCAGAAGATATGGGCCGAGATAGCAGAGATGGTCTCGTCGGCGACCAACGAGGTGCGTGAGGGCAACCAATGCCGCAAGCGATAGAACGACCTTGTTGGATCAGCAAGAGTAAGTATTGCATTTATTTACATGTATTTATATATTTATATAATTTGATTTGTAAGAGTCATGAGTGACTATAATCAGGTGTGAGGTCTTTCACTTTTACCAGGAATGTTGTACTCAAAGCCTGCGTTCACAGTGTACGTCGTTAGGTAAGGAATGATAATTATCATAATAATCATGATTAAATCTGTTGGTTATGTGTTGTATTAGTCTCTGTGACAGTACCTAGCAATGATATCACACAATGATCTCATTCCTTTATTTGTCCTGTTACCTTTTACAGAAGAAGCTATCAACGATGAGGCCCGTGCAGAGGTGAATGGGTGGGGGGGGCCCACCAGTCATCAGCGACATCACCAATATCGAGGAGCGGGTGCTCATACTCGTGGGGAAGCACACCCGGATGGCCACGCAAGAAGCTGCAGAACCTGAAGTGATGCCACGTGAGTAAAGTATACACCATTGGGTGATGCAAGGTCAATTGATGCCATACCCACTCATATCCGAAGAATATTTGATAGATGGGTTCTAAAATTGTCCTACACATAATGCTGGCCTAATGAAAATCATTGCAATGCACAATGTGTTGATGGTCATGAAATGTGATGTCTGTGATGATTTTGATAGCGATGGTGCTTTTGTCATGCATATGCTGTGTGTAGCATTGGACTCACCTTGTGACCCTAGCACCCCCTTCTCCTCTAATAACTTCATTTGTGTTTTACAGCTCAACCAGCAGCACGGCCTCAGGCAAGACCACAGAGGCCAGAAGGTGGGGGCGTAGGGCAGGACTCGGCGGACGATCCTACATCTGGTACTGAGAAGCTCCGATTCTCGCCTGTCAATCTGCTGAGTCTGTTCTCCACGGATGAGAGCGCTGAATTCGAGGAACCAGCATCGCCAGGCTCCAGAAGGCATTCCATGCCAAGGCCATCCAGTGCTCCTCCGGCCATTCCCGCCTCCACTCTGGAGATACCGGGCCCAAGCACCTCGCCACAGGACACCCCATTTGTCCCCAGGACGGCGCCGATCCCGCGGAGGTTTCGTGGACGCGGCAGGTCTAGTCCACGAGTGCCAGATGAGAGTGGAGAGATGGTTAAGTTGTCCAGGAGAACTGTAGATATTGGTGACCAGATCCTCGATGCATTGGGGTGCATATCCCGACAGCTGGCCACCATCTCCGGCACCATGACTGAGTACGTTCTGCAGATGGCGGAGGCCCTGGAGGCAATAGCCAGGAACACTGCTGGCACAGGCCTCCCAGTGGTCCCTGAGTGCAGCACTCCACCTCTAGGTTCCGCACCACCAGTGCCAATGACACAAGAGGCAGAACCAAGATCCTGCTTCTGGATCCGAGAATGTTCCCACCTCGGCACCCCCCACTCCTGTACCCATGCAACCACCGTCTCTGCCTTTATCCCTCCCAATGAGGCATCGCCTGAGGAGTTCTTCGACCAGGCGGCGTGGAGCAAGGAGGGAAAGGAGTAGAGGTGGGGAGAAGGGGAGGAAGGAAGGAAAGTGAGGTGCATGTCCGCAGATGATGTCTGTCTTATATCTTCATCTGGGTGTATGCAATTTGTTGTAATGTATGGGGGGAGGGGGCCACCCTCCTGTTTTGCATTTGTGTTCTGTGTTACTGGACATGTTGACCATTTGATTGATGTCAATGGTCGAAAAATTGGGGTGGGGGTGGAGGTGGGGTGTTTTTGCCCGTGAAACTTATGATTTCAGACCAATGGTCGTATAAAATGTTTTTTATTCAACATAACCTTGTTGCATATTGTCTTAGATAGCTGGACCGTTACACACTGATGCTTCCTTAACATGAAAGGGTTAAATAAAACTTGACTTAAATCGACTTAAACTTTAACTGGCCATTGATGTCAGAGCTGCACGCACACAGCAGTGTGTCAGCTTTGTCAATTACAGCAATGTTCCTTCAGATAAATTGCTCCTGACGTAAGAGTCTTACAGCTATGTAGCCACCATGGGCCCTTTCCTGCAGTCTGGAGGGGGGCATAGGCATGGTTGCATAGTCAACCTGAGGTCAGCATCCAGCCCCTCATCCTCTTCTTCCTCTCTCTTCTGAGGTGGACCATCAATCCATTCAGGCAATTCTTGTACCCTCCTGATAGCCAGGTTGTGTAGCATGGAGCACACGATCACAAATTTAGCTACTTGCTCAGAGTTATATTGTAACTCCCCTCCTGAGTGCTCCAGGCATCTAAAGCGTTGCTTAAGCACACTAATTGTTTTCTGGACCACATTGCATGTGTCTCTGTGGCTCTGGTTGTATCGCTTCTCGGCCTCGGTGTGGGTGTCACGCAGGGGGCTCATCAGCCAGGTGGCTAGGCCATATCGGTTATCACCAAGCATCCAGCATTGTCCTTGTGGCTGACTCTTAAAGATGTCAGATACAGCGCTCTCACGCAGGATGTGAACCTCATTGAAGTTGCCCGGACATTTGGCATTCACTGCCATTATTATGTGGTCGTGGTCAACAACTAGTTGGACCTTCAGGGAGTGAAATCCTTTTGTGTCACAAAAAAGCTCTGGGTCCTCAGAAGGTGCCCGCATGGCGATGTGATACTTACTGTATTGCTCCCTGCACCCTGGGGAACTTAGCAATGCAGTAGAATGCTCCAACCATGTCAGTCTGAGCCTCCGTGGTCATGGGGAAGCTGATAAAGTCCATCCTACGCGCGTACAGGGCCTCCGTGATCTATCTAATGCAGCGATGTGTGGCATGGTGAGACAGAGGGGAAATGTCGACTGCGGAGGTCCGAAAGGAACCGGACATGTAGCACCGACAGTGATGTCCTGATGGCAGGCTGCATATCTGGCCTGACGAGGTCGCATATTTCAGTGATCACCATCTTGTGGAAGCAGTTTCCGAAGCCAGGTGTGCTCGGATATGTCGAGGTAAGACCTCTTCTCCCTCTAAGTGCGGGGTGTGTATGGTCTGGACCTCCTCCTCATTCTGGCACCTCTTAGATTGGGCACATAATGATGTGCATTAGACGTTGTGCCATTTGCACTCTGCAGTATCTGCGTATTAATCGATGCAGGCTGAGAAATGGCTGGCCCCATTCCAATGAAAGTATAATAGTGATTGATCAGAAGCAATAATTTCTACACTAAAAGACACCTACAGTAAAACCCAATCATCCAGAATCTGAAAAGAATTCTATTGAGATGGTTACTTCACCTGAGAAGAACTCCAGAGTCAATCTAAACTCCCCCGAAGTTAGAAACATAGAAAATATAGGTGCAGGAGTAGGCCATTCGGCCCTTCGAGCCTGCGCCACCATTCAATATGATCATGGCTGATCATGCAACTTCAGTACCCCACTCCTGCCTTCTCTCCATACCCCCCCTGATCCCTTTAGCCGTAAGGACCACATCAAACTCCCTTTTGAATATATCCAATGAACTGGACTCAACAACTTTCTGTGATAGAGAATTCCATAGGTTTACAATTCTCTGGGTGAAAAGGTTTCTCCTCATCTCGGTCCAGGATGCCTTACCCCTTATCCTTAGACTGTGACCCCTGGTTCTGGACTTCCCCAACATTGGGAACATTCTTCCTGCATCTAACCTGTCCATTCCAGTCAGAATTTTATATGCTTCTATGAGATCCCCTCTCATTCTTCTAAATTCCAGTGAATATAAGCCTAGTCGACCCAGTCTTTCTTCATATGTCAGTCCTGATATCCTGGGAATCAGTCTGGTGAACCTTCGCTCCACTCCCTCAATAGCAAGAATGTCCTTCCTCAGATTAGGAGACCAAAACTGCACACAATACTCAAGGTGTGATCTCACCAAGACCCTGTACAACTGCAGAAGACCTCCCTACTCCTATACTCAAATCCTCTTGCTATGAAGGCCAACATGCCATTTGCTTTCTTTACTGACTGCTCTACCTGCATGCCTACTTTTAATGACTGATGTACCATGACATCTGTCACCATTCAGATAATAATCTGCCTTCCTGTTTTTGCCACCAAAGTGGATAACCTCACACTTATCCACATTATACTGCATCTGCCATGCATTTACCCAATCACCTAACCTGTCCAAGTCACCCTGCAACCTCTTAGCATCCTCCTCATAGCTCACACTGCCACCCAGCTTAGCGTCATCTGCAAACGTGGAGATATTACACTCAATTCCTTCATCTAAATCATTGATGTATATTGTAAATAGCTGGGATCCCAGCACTGAAGCCTGCAGTACCCTACTAAGTCATTGCCTGCCATTCTGAAAAGGACCCGTTTATTCCTACTCTTTGCTTCCTGTCTGCCAACCAGTTCTCTATCCATATCAATACATTACCCCCAATCCCATGTGCCTTAACTTTGCACACTAATCTCTTGTGTGGGACCTTGTAAAAAGCCTTTGAAAGTCCAAATACACCACATCCACTGGTTCTCCCTTATCCACTCTACTAGTTACATCCTCAAAAAATTCTAGATTTGTCAAGCATGATTTCCTTTCATAAATCCATGCTGACTTGGACCGATCCTGTCACTGCTTTCCAAATGCGCTATTACATCTTTAATAATTGATTCCAACATTTTCCCCACTACCGATGTCAGGTTAACCGGTCTATAATTCCCTGTCCCTCCTTTTTTAAAAAGCGGGGTTACATTAGCTAACCTCCAATCCATAGGAACTGATCCAGAGTCCATGGATTGAAGCAGCCTTTTCAATGAAGCGTCCTGCGATTTGAAAAATGGTGCCCACACCGCTGTGATTAGTTCAGAATAGTTCCACTTTTTCAGAGCGATGTTTTGAGCGAGTGATATTGTGGGCGAGAAGTGTGCGAGGTGGTGAAAGTGATGCTGGTCGATCTCCTGAACATTAGTTTTGGCAAATTTGATCTTTACGACAAAAAAAAGTGGGTGGTCGGTATTATTGAATCTCAGCGTTAATTACGTGCGGAAAGTAACACTGGACGATATTATGGGTGTTGGTTTCGCCCATTCTGATGATTCCACCCAAAAAAAGTGGGTGGGCGGTATTATTTTTTCCTGGCGTTACGTACATGGCGAAAGTAGCGCTCGCCGATAATTATCCGAAAAATGGGCGTCAGTTTCCATTTTGTGGCTAAATGGGCGATACCTGGGTGTTATACCTCATTTCAGTGGTAAAATGGACATTAAGTGGGTGTTATGCATGCAAAAATAATGCAAAATCTAGCCCTGTAACTTTTTGCTCTGAATACTTCCTGATCTGTACTATTTTTAAAAAGATCGTACTCTTCCATCACAATAGTTCCCTGTCTTTTTTAAGCTTTCACGGTTATGAACATACATGTGAAATCCATATTTCGTCATTTCACAACTTGAAAATGAATGGGCGGATAATCTGCCGGAACCATTGAATTTTGGGCCAGGTGGAGCGAGTTTCCGGTAATCTTCCTTAAACCCGCTGTGTGTGAACTGTGCTGTTTGTTTCCCAGAGCACTCAGGACTACCATGGCAGGCGTGTCGTAATGTCGAAATGTATCATTGACTGCTCTCCTGTGTAAATTGTAATGATCGGCGTTTGCCAGATCTGTTTCTAACTCGCCCTTCCTGAAAATTGTTTTACAAATAAACGGATGAAAAATTAACTTTACGTGAGGTTACTGCGCTAAAACAAAATCTTTAACATTTTTAAATGAATGTTAACATTTTTAAAAAGGTATCTCGCACTACGAATGTACGGTATGGATCATATGAGTAAAACACATAGGAAATACTGTTCCTTTGGACTTCCTCTTGTTAAATAAAGTGGGACTATGGTGTTGGGATAAACTGCCAATTTTACTTTGTTCCTTGGGAAATATTACACTGCTGAAAATGTCAAGTGTGGGATACTAAATCCCAACACTGTTCCCAGCTGAGTTCTGTTGGCTGTAGATGTACTGATCACAGCTACCCGCCGGGGCGACTGTGATCCTGGGTCTCCGTGCCACACTTACTGTTGTGAAATCCCAGGCATCCCCAACTCATTCTCAGCCTTTCTCCCCTCCCCATCCCTCTCTCTCCTCCACCCTCCCATCCCTTTCCCCTCTGCCCCCCTCCCCATTCCATTTCTTACCGTGTTTGAGAGCTGCCACCGCGGGGAGCAGCGTGACCCACAGCACAAGCTGAACTTTCCAGCCCATCCCGAGTGGAAGGAGCTGCGGTTCTTGCCACAATCCTGGTCCGGCTCAGGTTGGGACGGTAGCTGACCCCCAGTCACACAACCACCTCCCTCCGTGCCTCTTCTGCAGGCCTTCCCTCTCAGTGAGATCGGTTGCCGGTTTAGCTCCGAAAGTTTAGCAGACGAGTTCAGCTTGAAGTTTTTGTTTCCTAATTCTGATCGCCCATTCGATTCCTGCGCGACACATCCTGGGGCAAGGCTGACTGTGGATATTTGGGGAGTGTTCTTAAAGGGAACATGCCTCCCCCAGTTAACCCTCCCATGTTACTTATATTCCTATATTACCACAATGACTACAGTTCAAAGTACTTCATTGGCTATAAAGCCTACGGGATGTCCTGCGGTCGTGAAAAGCGCTATATAAATGCAAGTCTTTCTTCGAAGTTCCTGTTTGAGTGGAAGGGGGAGGATCCAGTTGTGGTTCACGTAGGTACCAATGACACAGGTAGGACTAAGAAAGAGGTTCTGCTGAGAGAGTTTGAACAGCTAGGGACTAAATTGAAAAGCAGAACCACAAAGGTAATAATCTCAGCATTATTACCTGAGCCACGAGCAAATTGGCATAGGGTCAATAGAATCAGGGAGATAAATGTGTGGCTCAGAGGTTGGTGTGGGAGAAGTGGGTTTCGATTCGTGGGGCACTGGCTGTTCTCTGGAGACGGACTACACCTGAAATATGCTGGGACCAGAGTTCTAGCGAACCGGATAACTAGGGAGGTAGACAGGGCTTTAAACTAAATAAGGGGGGGGGGGAGGACGGTCGCATTGGAGAGCAATCTAGAATGCTAAAGAGAAAAGAAAAGGAAGCAATGCAGGAAAGTGATTGTGGTAAGGATAACCAGATTATGTCAGGAAGGGTCAGAGCATACAAACAAAAGAGTACACTAGCAAATAGGGTCCAGGTAAGAAAAAATAGCAATAAGACAAATAGGGCTACAGTACAAAATAATGTTAAGATATCTAATAATGTTAAAAAGACAAATTTAAAAGCATTGTATCTGAATGCACGAAGCATCTGTAATAAGGTACACGAATTAACAGCACAAATAGATGTAAACGGATTCGATATAGTTGCAATTAGAGACATGGTTGCAGGGTGACCAGGGTTGGAAACTGAATATCCAAGGATATTCGATATTTAGGAAGGACAGACAAAAAGGAAGTTGGGGTGGTGTGGCATTGTTAGTAAAGGATGAACTCAGAGCAATAGAAAGGATATTGGCTCAGAAACTCAAGATGTAGAATCAGTCTGGGTGGAGCTAAGGAGCACCAAGGGGCAGAAAACATTGGTGGGAGTTGTCTATAGGCTTCCAAACAGTAGTGGTAGTGTAGGGGATGGCATTAAATAGGAAATTAGAGATAGCAAGAATACTACACTAATCGTAGGTGACTTTAATCTACATATAGACTGGCCAAATCAAATTAGTAATAATACTGTGGCAGATGAATTCCTGGAGTGTGTACGAGATGGTTTTTTTAGACCAGTATGTTGAGGAGCTTACTAGGGAACAGGCTATCCTAGATTGGGTATTCTATAATGAGAAGGGGTTAATTAACAGTCGTGTTGTGCAGGGTCCTTGAGGGAAGAGTGACCATAACATGGTTGAATTCTTTATTAGGATGGAAAGTGAAGTAGTCCAATTTGAAACTAGGGTCCTAAATCTAAACAAAGGAAACTACAAAGTTATGAGGAATGAATTGGCTATGATAGATTGGGAAGATTCATTAAAAGGCATGATGATGGATAGGCAATGGATAATATTTAAGGAATGAATGCATGAATTGCAACAGTTATACATTCCTTTCTGGCGTAAAAACACAAAAGGAAATGTAACCCAACCATGGCTAACAAAAGAAATGAAGGATAGTATTTGATCCAAAGAGGAGTTATACAAAGTTGCCAGAAAAAGTAGCAAGCCTGAGGATTGGAAGCAGTTTAGAATTTAGCAAAAAAGGACCAAGAGATTGACTAAGAGGGGAAAAATAGCACATGAGAGTAAACTTGCAAGGAACATAAAAAACGACTGCAAAAGTTTCTAAAGTATGTAAAAAGGAAAAGATTAGTGAAGACAAATGTAGGTCCGTTACAGACAGAAATAGAAGAATTTGTAATGGAGAACAAGGAAATGGCAGAACAATTAAATAAATACTTTGGTTCTGTCTTCACGGAAGAGGACACAAATAACGTCCCAGAAATGCTGGGGAACCAAGGGTCTAGTGAGCAAAAGGAATTAAAGGAAATTATTATTAATAACGAAATAGTGCTGGAGACACTAATGGGACTGAAGGCTGATAAATCCCCAGGGCCTGATGATTTGCATCCCAGAGTACTAAAAGAGGTAGCCATGGAAATAGTAGATGCATTGGTTGCCATCTTCCAAAATTCTATAGATTATGGAACAGTTCCTGCAGATTGGAGGATGGCAAATGTAACCCCACTATTTAAAAAAGGAGGGAGAGAGAAAGCAGGGAACGACAGACCGGTTCTAGCCTAACATCAGTAGTAGGGAAAATGCTGAAGTCCATTATAAAGGATGTGATAACGGCACACTTACATAATATCAATGGGATTAAACAAAGTCAACATGGATTTATGAAAGGAAAATCATGTTTGACAAACGTACTGGAGTTTTTTTTGAGGACGTAACTGATAGAATAGATAAGGGAGAACCAGTGGATGTAGTGTATTTGGATTTTCAGAAGGCCTTTGATAAAATCCCACATAAGAGGTTAGTGTGCAAAATTAAAGCACATAGGGATTGGGGGTAATGTATTGGCATGGATTGAAAATTGGTTAACTGACAGGAAACAGAGTAGGAATAAACGGTTTTTTTTCGGGGTGGCGGGCAGTGACTAGTGGGGTACCACTGGGATCAGTGCTTGGGCCCCAGCTATTCACAATATACATAAATGATTTGGATGAGGAAACCAAATGTAATATTTCCAAGTTTGGTGACGACACAAAACTAGGTGGGATTGTGAGTTGTGAGGAGGGTGCAAAGACGCTGCAAGGTGATTTAGATAGGTTGAGTGAGTGGGCAAACACATGGTAGATGCAGTATAACGTGGATAAATGTTATCCACTTTGGTAGGAAAAACATAAAGACAAAGGATTATTTAAATGGTGATAGCTTGGGAAGTGTCAATGTACAGAGAGACCTGGGTGTCCTTGTACACCAGTCATTGAAAGCAAACATGCAGGTGCAGCAAGCAGTTAGGAAGGCAAATGGTATGTTGGCCTTCATTGCAAGAGGATTTGAGAACAGTAGCAAGGATGTCTTACTACAGTTATACAGGACCTTGTTGAGACCACACCTGGAGTATTGTGTGAAGTTTTGGTCTCCTTACCCAAGAAAGGATATACTTACCATAGAAGGAGTGCAGCGAAGGTTCACCAGACTGATTCCTGGGATGGCAGGACTGTCGTATGAGGAGAGATTGGGTCAACTAGGCCTGTATTGACTAGAGTTTAGAAGAATGAGAGGGGATCTCATTGAAACGTATAAAATTCTGACTGGGTTGGATAGACTGGATGCGGGGAGGATGATTCCCCTGGCTGGGAAGTCTAGAACAAGGGATCACAGTCTCAGGATACGGGGTAGGAAATTTAGGACTGAGATAAAGAGAAATGTTTTCACTCAGAGGGTGGTGAACCTGTGGAATTCTCTACCAAAGGAGGCTGTGGAGGTCAAGTCACTGAATATATTTAAGAGAGAGATAGATAGATTTCTAGAATTAACAGACATCAAGGGGTATGGGGAAAAAAACGGGAATATGGTGTTGAGATAGAGGATCAGCCATGATCATATTGAATGGCGGTGCAGACTCGAAGGGCTGAATGGCCTACTACTACACCTATTTTCTATGTTTCTATATTGGTACATACGCCTGATTTTCTTCTCAAGGCTATACCCAGATGATGGCAAAAATCTATCCCAATCTGCATTGACATCATTATCAATTCAAATCTACTAATGCAAATTAGCTTTGAAATGATGACAAGCCAGGAACAGTGAGGGTCCAAAGAGATTTAAGGGTGCATGTATGCAGATCACTATCTCGACTCCATTTCTTCTCCCCTTTTCCACTCTTTTCCCACCTAGATCCACGACTCCTCCGACGCCCTCCGTCACTTTAACAGTTTCCAATTTCCCGATCCCAACCGTCTCCTTTTCACTATGTACGTCCAATCCCCCTACACTTCCATCCCCCACCAGGATGGCCTGAAGGCGCTCCGCTTCTTCCTCAAGCTGAGGCCCAACCAGTCCCCATCCACCAACACCCTCCTCTGCCTGGCTAAACTTGTTCTCACATTGAACAACTTCTCCTTTAACTCCACTCACTTCCTCCAAATTATGGGAACCCGCATGGGTCCTAGCTATGCCTGCCTTTTCGTGGGGTATGTGGAACATTCTTTGTTCCAGTCCTATTCGGGTCCCCACCCTCACCTATTTTTCCGGTACATTGATGACTGTATCGGTGCCCTTTCCTGCTCTCGCCTTGAACTTGAAAATTTCATTCACTTTGCATTCAATTTCCACCCTTCCCTCATCTTCACATGGTCCATCTCTGACTCTTCCCTTTCCTTCCTCGACTTCTCTGTCTCCATCTCTGGGATAGGCTTTTGACCAGTATCCACTATAAGCACACCGACTCCCACAGCTACCTGGACTACACATCCTCCCACCCGGCATCCTGTAAGGACTCCATTCCATTCTCCCAGTTTCTCTGTCTCCGTCGCATCTGCTCTCACGATGCCACCTTTCACACTGGTGCCTCTGACATGTCTTCCTTTTTCCTCAGCAGAGGATTCCCCTCCACCATGATTAACATGGCCCTCGACCGTGTCCATTCTATTTCCCGCACCTCTGCTCTCTCCCCTTCCCCTCCCTCTCTGAACCACGACAGGTTTCCCCTTGTCCTCACCTTTCATCCCACCAGCCTTCACGGTCAACGGATCATCCTCCGCCATTTCCGCCACCTCCAGCTTGATCCCACCACCAATCACATCCCCTCCCCTCCCCTCCCCTCCCCTCCCCTCTCAGCATTCCGAAGGGACCGCTGCCTCCATGACACCCTGGTCCATTCCGCAGTCACCCCCAGCACCCGCCCCCCTTCCCACGGCACCTCTCCGTGTAAGCGCAGGAGATGCAACACCTGCCCTTTTACCTCCTCCCTTCGGGGCCCCAAATACTACAGCGATTTACTTGCACTTCTTTCAATTTAGTATACTGTATTCACTGCTCACGATGTGGTCTCCTCTACATTGGGGAGACTAAACGTAGGTTTGGTGACCACTTTGCAGAGCACCTCTGTTCAGTCCGTAAGTGTGACCCGGAGCTTCCGGTCGTCTGTCATTTTAAGTCTCAACTCCATTCCCACTCTGGCCTCTCTGTCCTAGGTCTCCTACACTGTTTCAACGAAGCTCAGCGCAAGTTCGAGGAACAGCACCTCATCCTTTTGTTTAAGCACTTTACAGCCTTCTGGACTCAACATCGAGTTCAAAAATTTCAGATTGTAACCTCTGCCAATCTTTGGCTCCCTTCCGCCCCCCCACCACCTGTCTTTTATTCTCTTTGTCTCTAATGGCAGTTGGTCATTATCCCACCATTCACACCCTATCTTGACTAATGTTTTTCTAACTCCTGGCATTCCCATTTGAATTTGGGCCATCATCCCTTTTTGTCTCTCTAAACTCTCCTGTCTTCCAACCTATCACAGACCTTCCCTTTTGTTCTTTCTTCCCCTACCCCTTTCAGTGCTTGTTAAGAATCTGTTCTTTCCTAACACTCTCCAGTTCTGATGAAGGGTCATCGGCCCGAAACATTAACTCTGCTTCCTCTCCACAGATGCTGCCTGACCCTCTGAGATTTCCAGCATTTTCTGTTTTTATTCCAGATTCCAGCATCCGCTTTATTTTGCTTTTGCTTCACTAAAATGCAGTTGGTATAAAACATAATCAAAAAGGTTAAAGGAATGTTCGCCTTTATAACCAGAGGGCTGGAATATAAAGAGGAGGAACTTTTGCTACAGTTAATCAAAGCCCTGGTTGGACTACATCTGGAGTACAGTGTATAAGTCTGGGCACCGCACCGTAGAAAGGACATATTGGCCTTGGAGACAGTGTAGTGCAGATACACCAGAATGTTACCAGGGCTCCAATGGTTAGATTAGGAGATATTGTATAAACTAGACGTGTAGTTCCTGGAATATAGAAGGTCAAGAAGTGATTTGATTGAGGTTTTTAGGATTTTTAAATTAATTGATAGGATAGACAAAGATAAACTTTTTCTACTGGTGGGGAAGTCTAGGACAAGGAGACATGACCTTAAAATCAGAGCCAGGCCATACAGGAGAGAAGTTAGGAAACATCCTTCACACAAAGGGTGGTAGACGTCTGGAATTCTCTCCCACAAAAAACAATAGATGCTAGCTCAATCAATTATTTTAAATCGGAGATTGATAGATTTTTGCTAGCCAAGGGTATTAAGGGATATGGAGCCAAGGTGAGTGATTGGAGTTAGGATGCAGATCAGCTATGATGTCATTGAATGGCAGAACAAGCTTGAGGGGCTGAATGGTCTACCCCTGTTCCTATGTTCCTGTGTACTTAAGGGAGAAACCAGCCATTGTGTATATGAAATGTGCTGTCACCAATTTCAAAATGGCATAAAGCCCAGTCAGGTTCTCGCATGCTGGGAACTGATTACCTAAAGCAGCATACACTTTGTACTCCCACATTCTTTCAAGCTGTGGATGTTACTTTCAGTGCTCCTCTACCACAAAGAATGTCAAGTATATCAAGTGTGCCAGAAAGTAACCTGCCCTATCTACAGGTCCAGGCATGCCTACTGATGACTGTGGAGCCCTACCATACAGGATCATGTTTAGCAGGAAAACAGTAACAGAGCTATATTATCTGCTGCGAGGAGGCCTGCAGCCAACCTGCACAGCAGGGCTGGCACCTCCAGTGACAGTCAGAGTGACCATGGCCCTTAGATTCTATACCTCGGGCTCCTTCCAGGGCTAGAACAGATTACCTCAGCAATACCAGCCAAAGTGCTACCCACAGATGGAGCAAACTGCAAAGCAGGAATTTTAAAAAAAAAGGAAATATAAATTACTTTTTAAATCTTTTTAAAATCAGGAAGCACATAGAATTAAGGGAAAGACATAAAAGAGAAAAACAGAAAAACAATTTATTTAAAGTTAAAAAAACAATTTTTCATTATTCATTTTCTATAGAGAATTGGCTGGCTAACAAAAAGCAGGGAGTCGGGATAAATGGGTCCTTTTCTGGTTGGAAATCGGTGGTTAGTGGTGTGCCACAGGGATCGGTGCTGGGACCACAACTGTTTACAATATACATAGATGACCTGGAAGAGGGGACAGAGTGTAGTGTAACAAAATTTGCAGATGACACAAAGATTAGTGGGAAAGTGGGTTGTGTAGAGGACACAGAGAGGCTGCAAAGAGATTTAGATAGGTTAAGCGAATGGGCTAAGGTTTGGCAGATGGAATACAATGTCGGAAAGTGTGAGGTCATCCACCTTGGGAAAAAAAAAAGTAAAAGGGAATATTATTTGAATGGGGAGAAATTACAACATGCTGCGGTGCAGAGGGACCTGGGGGTCCTTGTGCATGAATCCCAAAAAGTTAGTTTGCAGGTGCAGCAGGTAATCAGGAAGGCGAATGGAATGTTGGCCTTCATTGCGAGAGGGATGGAGTACAAAAGCAGGGAGGTCCTGCTGCAACTGTATAGGGTATTGGTGAGGCCGCACCTGGAGTACTGCGTGCAGTTTTGGTCACCTTGCTTAAGGAAGGATATACTAGCTTTGGAGGGGGTACAGAGACGATTCACTCGGCTGATTCCGGAGATGAGGGGATTACCTTATGATGATAAATTGTGTAGACTGGGTCTTTACTCGTTGGAGTTCAGAAGGATGAGGCGTGATCTTATAGAAACATTTAAAATCATGAAAGGGATAGACAAGATAGAGGCAGAGAGGTTATTTCCACTGGTCGGGGAGACTAGAACTAGGGGGCACAGTCTCAAAATACGGGGGAGCCAATTTAAAACCGAGTTGAGAAGGAATTTCTTCTCCCAGAGGGTTGTAAATCTGTGGAATTCTCTGCCCAAGGAAGCAGTTGAGGCTAGCTCATTGAATGTATTCAAGTCATAGATAGATAGATTTTTAACCAATAAGGGAATTAAGGGTTACGGGGAGCGGGCGGGTAAGTGGAGCCGAGTCCACGGCCAGATCAGCCATGATCTTGTTGAATGGCGGAGCAGGCTCGAGGGGCTAGATGGCCTACTCCTGTTCCTAATTCTTATGTTCTTATGTTCTGAGGGAATGAGACTCCACACTTGAAAATTAATTTTTCAGTGCCAGAGAGGTTGTTCAACAGTAATGATCACTTACTGTCAATCGACCATGCAGCACTCTGGAACTCCCACGCAGCCGGCTCACCACCTTCAAAATAGGAAAAACCACGCATGCGCGCTATTTTGAATTGGACGTGCAGCCTCTTGAAAGGGCCACACCTCCCAAAATTAAAGGGAATATTTTATGCCGTTAAAACCTCAGTTACTCTTGATTGTACAAGACCTAACTTTTTAATTTGTCTTTAAAGCGAGAATAATGGTCAATTAGCCTAAGTTCATGCCATTGCAATGATCTCTGTACAAATTTCATTGGTGAAGACTGCAACAGCACGGCCTATGGAAGAGCAAGGCATCATTGACAGCAATTTCCAGATTTCCAATTTAACTGCGCATGTGCGGATTCCAGAAGTTGCTGTCAGTTTTACCCTGTAATAACAGTAGCACAGACATGCTCGCCGTTATTAGTACAGCAAAATCTAGGCCATTGTATGGTGAAGATGAATTACTGATCAAGGCAGCAACCAGAATGTTTTCATTTTCAGACAGTAATCTGTACTAGACTTTTGTGAAGGCCGACCGGACAGGTGGCTCCTTCGAGACTAATTCTACGGTCTTCTGCTCTTGCTAGTAATACGCTTGCAGCAGCCACTCACAGATGCAGAGCAACGTACAGCTAGTCCCATGCAGTCATTATGGTTTATATAGAGCATTCCATTGGCATCGAGAATCAGCTTGCTTCAGATGTCTTGATCAGGAAGGGTCTGACCTACAGGTCCCAGATGTTTCCATGATTGCCATTATCTATGTTGGAGGGGATTGAATTTCCACATTATTTCTCCCAGTCATCCGCCGTAATTTTGACGGAAGAGCATGCAGAAATTCTGGAGCAACGGCACTTTATGGCACTTCTCCAGGGTTTCCATAAATGTTCTGCCAAAGTTCCAATTGACAATTAAGCAATTACTCCACAGACTCAAACCTGGGGGTGAATAATGCACCTAAAAATATGCAAACCCCAAATACTGGGAGTAAATGGACAAGCACATAGATTCACAGCACTAACACCTGAGTCGCATGGAAAAAGGAATTTCCAGTCTTATATTCATCATCATAGGCAGACCCTCGGAATCGAGGAAGACTTGCTTCCACTCTTAAAATGAGTCCTGAGGTGGCTGAACAGTCCAATAGGAGAACCACAATCCCTGTCACAGGTGGGACAGATAATCGGTGAGGGTAAGAGAGGGGGGAGGGGATAGATTTGCCGCACGCTCTTTCTGCTGCCTGCGCTTGATTTCTGAATGCTCTCGGCGATGAGACTCGAGGTGCTCAGCGCCCTCCCGGAGGCACTTCCTCCACTTAGGGTGGTCTTTGGCCAGGGACTCCCAGGTGTCGGTGGGGATGTTGCACTTAATCAGGGAGGCTTGAGGGTGTCTTTGCAACATTTCCTCTGCCCACCTTTGGCTCGTTTGCTGGGAAGGAGTTCCGAGTAGAGCGCTTGCTTTGGCAGTCTCGTGTCTGGCATGTGGACAATGTGGCCTACCCAGCGGAGCTGGTCAAGTGTGGTCAGTGCTTCAATGCTGGGGATGTTGGCCTGGTCGAGGACGCTAATGTTGGTGCGTCTGTCCTCCCAGGGGATTTGTAGGATCTTGCAGAGACATTGTTGATTGTATTTCTCCAGCGACTTGAGGTGTCTACTGTCACATGTCTCTGAGCCATACAGGAGGGCGGGTATTACTACAGCCCTGTAGACCATGAGTTTAATGGCAGATTTGAGGGCTTGGTCTTCGAACACTCTTTTCCTCACGCAGCCGAAGGCTGCACTGGCACACTGGAGGCGATGTTGAAACTCGTCATCAATGTCTGCTCTTGCTGATAAGAGGCTCCCGAGGTGTGGGAAATGGTCCACGTTGTCCAGGGCCGCGCCATCGATCTTGATGTTTGGGGGGCAGAGCTGTGCGGCGAGGACAGGCTGGTGGAGGACCTTTGTCTTACGGATGTTTAGCGTAAGGCCCATGCTTTCATACGCCTCAGTAAATATGTCAACTATGTCTTGGAGTTCAGCCTCTGTACGTGCGCAGACGCAGGCATTGTCCGCGTACTGTAGCTCGACAACAGAGTGGTCTTGGACCTGGCCTGGAGACGGCGAAGGTTGAACAGGTTCCCACTGGTTCTGTAGTTTAGTTCCACTCCAGCGGGGAGCTTGTTGACTGTGAGGTGGAGCATGGCAGCGAGGAAGATTGAGAAGAGAGTTGGAGTGATGACGCAGCCCTGTTTGACCCCAGTCCGGACGTGGATTGGGTCTGTAATGGATCCGTTGGTAAGGATCACAGCCTGCATGTCGTCGTGGAGCAGGCGGAAGATGTTGACGAACTTTTGGGGGCATCCAAAATGGAGAAGGACGCTCCATAGACCCTCGCAGTTGGCAGTGCCAAAGGCCTTTGTAAGGTCGAAGGCGGCCTTATGTATAAGGGCTGTTGCTGTTCCCTGCAGCTGTCGCGCTGCAAAAATCATGTCCGTTGTGCCCCATAGGGGACGAAATCCGCACTGTGACTCCAGAAGGAGCTTCTCGGCCACAGGGAGAAGATGGTAGAGGAGGACTCGAGAGACAACTTTCCCAGTGGCTGATAGCAGGGAGATTTCTCTGTAGTTGCCGCAGTCGGACTTGTCCCATTTTTTAGAGATGGTCTCGATCACTGCATCTCTGAGATCTCCCGGCATGCTCTCCTCCTTCCAGATGAGAGAGATGAGGTCATGTATTTGTGCGAACAGTGTCTCTCTGTCAAACTTTAGTGCCTCAGCAGGGATTCCATCCGCTCCAATAGCCTTGTTGTTCTTAAGCTGTCTTGTGGCTTTTCCACCTCGTGCAGTGTTGGGGTTTTACTGAGGCGATGGCGGGTAGCATGCTGCGGGATGAAATATAGAAACATAGAAAGTAGGTGCAGGAGTAGGCCATTCGGCCCTTTGAGCCTGCACCACCATTCAATATGATCATGGCTGGTCATGCAACTTCAGTCCCCCATTCCTGCTTTCTCTCCATATCCCTTGATCCCTTTAGCCGTAAGGGCCACATCTAATTCCCTTTTCAATATATCTAACGAACTGGCCTCAACAACTTTCTTTGGTAGAGAATTCCACGGGTTCACAATTCTCTGAGTGAAGAAGTTTCTCCTCATCTCGGTCCAAAATGGCTTTCCCCCTTATCCTTAGACTGTTCTGGACTTCTCCAACATCGGGAACATTCTTCCTGCATCTAACCTGTCCAATCCCATCAGAATTTTATATGTTTCTAAGAGATTCCCTCTCATTCTTCTAAATTCCAGTGAATATAAGCCTAGTCGACCCAGTCTTTCTTCATATGTCAGTCCTGATATCCTGGGAATCAGTCTGGTGAACCTTCGCTGCACTCCCTCAATAGCAAGAATGTCCTTCCTCAGATTAGGAGACCAAAACTGCACACAATACTCAAGGTGTGGTCTCACCAAGGCCCTGTACAACTGCAGTAAGGCCTCCTGCTCCTATACTCAAATCCCCTCGCTATGAAGGCCAGCATGCCATTTGCCTTCTTCACCGCCTGCTGTACCTGCATGCCTCTCTTCAATGACCATTTCACCCAGGTCTCGTTGCACCTCCCCTTTTACTAATCTGTACCATTCAGATAATAATCTGCCTTCCTGTTTTTGCAACCAACGTGGATAACCTCACATAATACTGCATCTGCCATGCATTTGCCCATTCACCTAACCCACCCAAGTCTACCTGCAGTCTCCTAGCATCCTCCTCGCAGCTCGCACTGCCACCCATCTGCAAACTTGGAGATATTACATTAAATTCCTTCGTCTAAATCATTAATGTATATTGTAAATAGCTGGGGTTCCAGCACTGAACCCTGCAGCACCCCACTAGTCACTGCCTGCCATTTTGAAAAGGACCCGTTTATTCCCACTCTTTGCTTCCTGTCTGCCAACCAGTCCTCTATCCACGTCAATACTTTACCCCCAATACCATGTGCCTTAATTTTGCACACTAATCTCTTGTGTGGGACCTTGTCAAAAGCCTTTTGAAAATCCAAATACACCACATCCACTGGTTCTTCCTTACCCACTCTACTAGTTACATCCTCAAAAATTTCTAGAAGATTTGTCAAGCATGATTTCCCTTTCATAAATCCAAGCTGACTTGGACTGATCCTGTCACTGCTTTCCAAATGCGCTGCCATTACATCTTTAATAACTGATTCCATCATTTTCCCCACTACCGATGTCAGGCTAACCGGTTTATAATTCCCTGTTTTCTCTCTCCCTCCTTTTTTATAAAGTGGGGTTACATTAGCTACCCTCCAATCCATAGGAACTGAACCAGAGTCTATAGAATGTTGGAAAATGACTACCAATGCATCTACTATTTCTAGGGCCACTTTCTTAAGTACTCTGGGATGCAGACTATCAGGCCCTGGGGATTTATCGGCCTTCAGTCTCTTCACTTTCCCTAACACCATTTCCAGACTAATAAGGATTTCCTTCAGTTCCCCTTTCTTGCTAGACCCTCAGCCCCCTAGTATTTTCGGGAGGTTATTCGTGTCTTCCTTAGTGAAGACAGTACCAAAGTATTTGTTCAATTGGTCTGCCATTTCCTTGTTCCCCATTATGAATTCCCCTGATTCTGACTGCAAGGGACCTACATTAGTCTTCACTAATCTTTTTCTCTTCACATATCTATAGAAGCTTTTGCAGTCAGTTTTTATGTTCCCTGCAAGCTTACCCTCATACTCCATTTTCCCCCTCCTAATTAAACCCTCTGCTGAATTCTAAATTTCTCCCAATCCTCAGGTTTGCTGCTTTTTCTGGCCAATTTATATGCCTCTTCCTTGGATTTAACACTTTCCCTAATTTCCCTTGTTAGCCATGGTTCAGCCACCTTCCCTTTTTTATTCTTATGCCACACAGGGATGTACAATTGTTGTAGTTCATCCATGTGATATTTAAATGTCTACCATTGCCTATCCACCGTCAACCCTTTAAGTATCATTCTCTAGTCTATCCTAGCCAATTCACATCTCATACTGTCGAAATTTTCTTTCTTTAAGTTCAGGAACCTAGTCTCTGAATTAACTGCGCAACTCTCAATCTTAATGAAGAATTCTACCATATTATGGCCACTCTTCCCCAAGGCACGACCAGATTGCTAATTAATCCTCTCTCATTACACAGTCTAGGATGGCCTGTTCTCTAGTTGGTTCCTCGACATATTGGTCTAGAAAACAATCCTTTATACACTCCAAGAAATCCTCCTCCATAGTATTGCTACCAGTTTGGTTAACTCAATCAATATGCAGATTAAAGTCCCCCATGATAACTGCTGTACCCTTATTGCACGCGTCCCTAATTTCCTGTTTGATGCCATCCCCAACCTCCCTACTACTATTTGGTGGTCTGTACACAACTCCCACGAACGTTTTCTGCCCTTTGGTGTTTTGCAGCTCTACCCATATAGATTCCACATCATCCACACTAATATCTTTCCTTACGATTGCATTAATCTCTTCTTTAACCAGTAACGCTACTCCACCTCCTTTTCCTTCCTGTCTGTCCTTCCTGAATATTGAATAACCCTGGATGTTGAGTTCCCAGTCTTGGTTACCTTGGAGCCATGTCTCCATAATCCCAATTACATCATATCCGTTAACAGTTATCTGCGCAGTTAATTCATCCACCTTATTACGAATGCTCCTCGCATTGAGACTCAGAGCCTTCAGGCTTGTTTTTTAAACACACTTTGTCCTTTTAGAAGTATGTTGTAATATGGCCCTTTTTTATTTTTGCCTTTGATTTCTCTGCCCTCCACTCTTGCTTTTCTCCTTCCTACCTTTTGCTTCTGCCCCCTTTTTACTTCCCTCTGCCTCCCTGTATAGGTTCCCATCCCCCTGCCATTTTAGTTTAAATCCTCCCCAACAGCACTAGCAAACACTCCACCTAGGACATAGGTTCCAGTCCTGCCCAGGTGCAGACTGTCCAGTTTGTACTGGTCCCACCTCCCCCAGAACCGGTTCCAATGTGCCAGGAATTTGAATCCCTCCCCCTTGCACCATTTTTCAAGCCACGTATTTAGCTGAGCTAGCCTGCAATTCCTACTCTGACTAGCATGTGGCACTAGTAGCAATCCTGAGATTACTAACTTTGAAGTCCTACTTTTTAATTTAACTCCTAGCTCCCTAAATTCAGCTTGTAGGACCTCATCCCGTTTTTTACCTGTATCGTTGGTACCTATATGCACCACGACAACTGGCTGTTCACCGTCCCCCTTCAGAATGCGCTGTAGCCGCTCCGAGACATCCTTGACCCTTGCACCAGGGAGGCAACATACTATCCTGGAATCTTGTTTGCGGCCGCAGAAATGCCTATCTATTCCCCTTACAATAGAATCCTCTATCACTATAGCTCTCCCACTCCTCTTCCTGCCCTCCTGTGCAGCAGAGCCACACCTGGTGCCATGGACTTGACTGCTGGTGCCTTCCCCTGATGAGTCATCTCCCCCAACAATACCCAAGGTGGTGTATCTGTTTTGGAGGGAGATGCCCGCAGGGGACCCCTGCACTACCTTCCTTCCACTGCTCTGCCTGATGGTCACCCATTCCCTTTCTGCCTGTGTAACCTTTACCTGCGGTGTGACCAACTCACTAAATTTGTTATTCACGACATCCTCAGCATCGCACAGGAGGAGCATGAAACAGGTCTGGGCTCTCCTGCCATGACCTAACCCTTAAATTACTTAATTTGGCAATAATGCCAAAGGTTTCTTACTGCTAAAAACAAGAAGAAAAATAAAGAAAAAGAAAACTACTCACCACTCAACCAGCCAATCACTTACCCTCTTGGCTGTGACATCACCCTTCGATTACTTTTTACTTCTTTCTTACTTTTGACCCTGTTGCAGCTAGCTGCTCCCGAACTGCTGCCAACCCCGGACTGCCGCTGGGCCTTTATAGGCCGCCACTTCTCCTCCTCCGGCCGCTGCTCCCTCTCTGAAGTCGAGAAAATTTGAGTCAAAGGCAGAGTCTCGATTGTGGAGTTCTTCAAAGTGCTCCTTCCATCAGGCCCTGACTGCCTCAGTGTCCTTGATGAGTGTTTCCCCATTTTTGGCCAGCAGTGGAGTGGGGCCTTGGGAGTTTTGACCGTAGGTAGCCTTGACTGCGATGAAGAAACCTCACACATCATGACTGTTGGCCAACTGCTGTATCTCCTGTGCTTTCTCCATCCACCACCTGTTCTTTAGGTCCCGGGTTTTTTTGTTGGACCTCAGCCTTGTGCCGTCTGTAATGCTGCTTTGTTGCTCCCGAGTTGGGTTGTTGCATAAGGCTCAGAAATGCTCTGCGCTTGCGATCTATTAGCTCTTGGATCTTCTGATCATTCTCATCAAACCAGTCTTGGTGTTTCCTGGTTGAGTGACCAAGCGTCTCTTCGCAGGCACTGATTATGGAGGCCTGGAGGGCAGACGAAGTGCTGTGGACATTCTGTGTCTCAGGGTCATCAAGGCACGCCAGGTTAGCTGTGAGGCGCTGACTGTATATGGCTCTCTTAGCTGGGTCTTTAAGTGCCCCAGCATTGAATTTTTTGCGGCAATGCTTCCGCTGCCGCCTCCGCTTTGGGGCTATGTTGATGTCAATGATAGATGGGATTAGGCAGTGGTCCGTCCAGCAGTCGTCAGCTCCTGTCATGGTGCGGGTGATGCGCACATCCTTGCAATCCATGGCTCAGACGATGACATAGTCCAACAGTTGCCAGTATTTGGAGCGAGGGTGTTGCCAGGATGCCTTGTATTTGTCCCTCTGGCGGAACAAAGTGTTGGTGATGAAAACACCTCATGACCAGTCAGAGGCCACCCCAGCATGGGATTGGCAGCCTCAGGATAGAATTTATTAACTGTAGGCAACACACAATATTCCGATCTTCCTTGGACTGGTAATTTTTCTTTTACGTGTTCAGTTCACATCAGTTCTCAAATGTCAGGTAACGTTTTTATTATTGTAATACTAACCATATGCAATTAGAATAATCATTAATAATAAATAAATAAGCATTTAAAAGTATAAATACTTCAGCTCGCCAGATTTATTTTTTCGTTGTTCTTTTATCCTCATTCTCTGTATTCATTTTCTGATTTTTATAATCTTAACTTTTTTTCTTTATTTCTATTGATTTACAGAATTCCTACATTACAACAGTGACTGCACTTCAAAAAATACTCCATTGGCTGGAAAGTGCTTTCGGACATCCAGTAGTCACGAAAGGCGCTATATAAATCCAAGTCTTTTTTTTTGGTGTATGGATTACATTGAATACATGTAATCCTGAAATTGTGAAAGGCGTGATATAAATACAAGTTCTTTCTTATCTATTATATATCTTTTGTTTAGAAAACAGACTAATTTAAAAGGTTTGCTCTTAATGCAGCTTCCCAGATCCTACCCGCTGTCTGTTTTTGAGGTGGTATCTATATCAACGATGCCTCTAATTGGATGATACTGGTTTAAAGGTTTGTTTGTAGATCCAGTTGAACTTTACACATCTGAATATTGATAGAATCATGTCACACAATTTCTTGTGTTTAATATTTAAGTACTATAATTAGTGGTGTGGAGCTTAACAGCAATTGCTTGCCTCACTGTAATGCAATTGAGGTTGGCATTGAACCCTGGAAATATGTATTACATAGAATTTACAACACAGAAACCGGTCACCTTTTAGCCTCCACACAAGCAGTAGTCCTATTTTCATGTACCTGCCATGTTCTCATATCCCTTTAACCCTTCCCTTCAACCAGCTATCTAAGCCTATTCTTAAATATTGGCATGGTCTCTGCTTTAATCACTAACTCTAGCAGTGTAGTCCATATTCACGCTATATAATTTTTTTTGCTTTTTTAATAAGAACATAAGAAATAGGAGCAGGAGTAGGCCATACGGCCCCTCGAGCCTGCTCTGCCATTCAATACGATTGTGGCTGATCAGATCATGGACTCAATTCCACTTCCCCGTCCGTTCCCCATAACCCTTTATCGTTTAAGAAACTGTCTATTTCTGTCTTAAATTTATTCAATGTCCCAGCTTCTGCAGCTCTCTGAGGTCGTGAATTCCACAGATTTACAACCCACAGAGAAGAAATTTCTCCTCATATCTGTTTTAAATGGGCGGCCCCTTATTCTAAGATCACGCTCTCTAGTTCTAGTCTCCCCCATCAGTGGAAACATCCTCTCTGCATCCACCTTGTCAAGCCCCCTCATAATCTTATACGTTTCGACAAGATCACCTCTCATTCTTCTGAATTCCAATGAGTGGAGGCCCAAACTACTCAACCTTTCCTCATAAGTCAACCCCCTCATCCCCGGAATCAACCGAGTGAACCTTCTCTGAACTGCCTCCAAAGCAAGTATATCCTTTCGCAAATATGGAAACCAAACTGCACGCAGTATTCCAGGTGTGGCCTCACCAATACCTTATATAGCTGTAGCAAGACTTCCCTGCTTTTATACTCCATCCCCTTTGCAATAAAGGCCAAGATACCATTGGCCTTCCCGATCACTTGCTGTACCTGCATACTATCCTTTTGTGTTTCATGCACAAGTACCCCCAGGTCCCGCTGGACTGCAGCACTTTGCAATCTTTCTCCCTTTTCTGCCAAAGTGAATGACCTCGCACTTTCCAACATTATACTCCATCTGCCAAATTTTTGTCCACTCACTTAGTCTGTCTATGTCCTTTTGCAGATTTTGTGTGTCCACCTCACACATTGCTTTTCCTCCCATCTTTGTATCATCAGCAAACTTGGCTACGTTACACTTAGTCTCTTCTTCCAAGTCCTTAATATAGATTGTAAATAGTTGGGGTCCCAGCACTAATCCCTGCGGCACTCCACTAGTTACTGATTGCCAACTCTCTGTTCTCTGTTAGTTAGTTAGCCAGCCAATCCTCTATCCTTGCCAATATATTACCCCAATCCCGTGAACTTTTATCTTGTGCAGTAACCTTTTATGTGGCACCTTGTCAAATGCTTTCTGGAAGTCCAAATACACCACATCCATTGGTTCCCCTTTATCCACCCTGTTCATTACATCTTCAAAGAACTCCAGCAAATTTGTCAAACATGACTTCCCCTTCATAAATCCATGCTGACTCTGCCTGACCGAATTTTGCTTTTCCAAATGTCCTGCTAATGCTTCTTTAATAATGGACTCTAACATTTTCCCAACCACAGATGTTAGACTAACTGGTCTATAGTTTCCTGCTTTTTGTTTGCCTCTTTTTTTTTAAATAAGGGCATTACATTTGCAGTTTTCCAATCTGCTGGGACCTCCCCAGAATCTAGGGAATTTTGGTAAATGACAACCAATGCATCCACAATCCCTGCCGCTACTTCTCTTAAGCCCCAAGGATGCAAGCCATCAGGTCCAGGGGATTTATCTGCCTTTAGTCCCATTTTCTTAAATCTCTTACATTTAATCTTTTTTATGGCCCCTAAATCTAGATTCCTCAATCGCAGGCTAAAGTCTGTTTCTATCTATTGTAACTCACCCCTTCATAATTTTAAACACCTCTATCAAATTATCCATTAATATCCTCTGTTCCAATGAAAACAGCCCCAATTTTTCAAGTATTTCTTCATATTTGTATTTCTTTGTACTAGGCAGCATCCTAATGAATCTGCATTGTGCCTTTTTTATTGCCTCAATATTTGTCCTTTCGCGCGGAGCCCGTTACCACACACAGTACTCCAATTACAGCCTTATAGAGTCACTATTACACTTTCCTATTATCTACTTCTTGCCATTAAACCCAGCTTTCTTTGTGGCCTTATCCACTTGAGGTGCTGCTTTTAATTTCTTGTGAACATTAACCACCAAATCCCTCTGGTCTTCCGCACCACTTAGCTTTCCCCGATTCGAAGTATAATTGTTACCTTTTCTTTAACCAAAATGTACCACCTCACATTTACTGGCATTGAATTCCATCTGCCACCTTTTTGGCTATTACATCATCTTACCAATATGCCCTTGCAAGGTGATTAGAGATGGCACATCTCTGTGAGCCCCTTGCCCATATTTTCAATAAAGTTTAATAAAACTAGTACACATAGTTCCTATTTTCACAAAAGAGGACAAATCCAAGCAAGGGAACTACAGGCACATTAGCCTGACATTCATTATTGGGAAGATGCGAGAAAGGGTCTTAAGAATTGCCCTTTATGAATTAGGAAAGAGAAAGGGCCATTAGAGATATATAACGCAACTGGAAAAGTAGATCTTGTCTTACACAATGGAATGGAATTGCTGCAGACTGCGAGACTAAGGTTGATCTTGGTGCTGTCTGTGGACCTGCTTAGATTCTGGAAGGTTGGTTCAAAATCAGACGAAAAAGACTAACAAACTGTGAAGAAAAAACATGGAATGAAAATCCTACTACTTGCCCTCATTGGTTTGCATTAATTCAAGTAGCTACCTGCCAGGGTTTCACAATCTGTCTATGAGGATGTAAGTAGGCTGGTATGTGTGACAAAACATGATGAATCAACAGATTATTTCATAGGTAGTGAGACCAAAACTTAATTAGTTTATCAACTTCATCTGAACTCTAACAAGTCAACTGCCTTGAAATATAATCCTACCTGTACTATTCTGTATACTGCATTAATGGATTTTGTTTGTCTAAGGTTATAGGAAATTATTGGCTGATATAGTTCCCCTTCAAATGTAGCCAGTGCTCTGCAATTGGTCCAAACTGATATGATACTGTATCACATGATTCACATTGCAGTGCTAATCAAGCTTTACAGAATATTATAGGGAAATTGCACAGAAAAACTTACTTCTAGATGCACTGGCACTTTAACATAGAGTAGGAAGATCCAGATTCAGTGCCTCATTCAGTTCCCCATCGTCAGCTCCACTACACAGGGAGGCATCAATCGGAAGCAAGATGTATCGCTGCAGGAGGGAGGGGAAATAGGATGGATGTCCTCAATGATTTGCAGTCATGTGTCTTCTGACAGTAGGTAATGAGATACCATAGATGCTGATCTGGCAGCAGCCATGTTCCCATCCTATTTGCTGCAAATACAAATAACTCAAAAAGGACCTGTGAAAGGGAAGAAAGTATAAGAAAATATCTGAGGATACACACCTCCATTGGAGATTAATAGCCCTCACTTAAAAAGATTAAATTTTTTAAAAAAAAGAGTATTTAACTGTGGAAATATAGAATAAAATGGTTTCATGTGTCCTTACTCTACAGTATAAATGCACACAAGGCCCAGACTTGAGAGAAGGTCACTCTGTGACCAGTAACCTTTATTAGCCAGCACTAAAGTGATGAAGGTGGGTGGAGCTTCCCCTTTTATACCTGAATGTCCAGGTTAGGAGTGTCTCCCACAAGTTCACACCTAGTGGTCAATGTTCTCACAGTGTACAACTCTGGTCAGTTTATACATGGGTTACAATGACAGTTGAATACATGACATCACCTCCCCCCCAAACTCTTATTGGGATCACAGCTCAAGTCTCTCTGGTGGTTTACACTCCCTTGTAGAGCGCCTGAGTTGGGGCTCGGGTTGTTGAGCGCTGGCCAGAGTGTCTGCTGTTTGCGGTGCCTCAGGCCTGTCCGGACTGCCCACAGTGACTGGGCTCTCCTCCACTTGGTTCCAGTGTTCGGTCACCTGTGGTGGAGTGAACTCTACGTCGTGTTCTTCCTCTGCTTCCTATGGGGTTGCTGAACCACGTGTTTGCGGCAGATTTGTCCATTGGTAAGTTTAACTACCAGAATCCTATTCCCCTCTGGCAATCACGGTGCCTGTGAGCCATTTGGGCCCTGCAGCGTAGTTGAGGACAAAGACAGGGTCATTGACACCAATACATCGCGCCCTCGCATTCCTGTCATGGTAGTCACATTGTGACTGGCGCCTGCTCTCAACAATTTCTTTCATGGTGGGGTGTATAAGGGATAACCTGGTTTTGAGCGTCCTTTTCATCAGTAGCTCTGCAGGTGGAACCCCTGTGAGCGAGTGTGGTCTGGATCTATTGGCCAACAGGAGGCGTGATAAGCGGTTTTGTAGGGCACCCCCTTGGATTCTGAGCATCCCCTGTTTGATTATCTGCACTGCTCATTCCGCCTGGCCGTTTGAGGCTCGCTTGAACGGTGCCGTTCTAACATGGTTGATACCATTTCCAGCCATGAAGTCCTGGAATTCAATCCTTGTGAAGCACGGGCCATTGTCGCTGACCAACACATCCGGTAGACCATGGGCGGCGAACATTGTCCGTAGACTTTCTACCGTGGCAGAGGATGTGCTTGAATTTAAAATGGCACACTCGATTCATTTGGAGTAGGCGTCTACTACAACCAAAAACATTTTTCCCGTGAAAGGACCTGCATAGTCCGCATGGATGCGTGACCATGGCTTGGCGGGCCAGGACCAAGGGTTAAGGGGGGCTTCCCTGGGTGCGTTGCCCAGCTGGGCACACGTGTTGCACCTGCGAACACAAAGTTCCAGGTCTGCATCTATCCCTGGCCACCAAACATGTGACCTGGCAATTGCCTTCATCATGACAATGCCCGGGTGCTCATTGTGGAGTTCTCTGATGAACACCTCTCTGCCCATCTGGGGCATGACTACTCGGTTTCCCCACAGTAGGCAATCGGCCTGAATCGAGAGTTCATCCCTGCGCCTGTGAAATGGTTTAAATTCCTCAGGGCATGCCCCGTACGTGGCTGCCCAGTCCCCATTCAGGACACATTCAGGACACATTTCTTGACTAAAGACAGTAGCAGGTCTCTATTTGTCCAGACTTTGATTTGACAGGCTGTCACGGGTGAGCCTTCGCTTTCGAAAGCTTCAATAGCCATGACCACCTCAGTAGCATGCTCGGTTGTCCCCTCGGCGGTGGCTCAGTTTTCAGTGCCCGGTCTGTGCCGAATTGTATTGTCATAGGCGGCTAATGTGAGTGCCCACCTCTGTATGCGGGCCGATACATTTGCATTTATGGCCTTGTTGTCGGCCAAAAGGGATGTTAGGGGTTTGTGATCTGTCTCCAGCTCAAATTTCCTGCCAAACAGGTACTGGTGCATTTTTTTTATTGCATATACACATGCAAGCGCTTCCTTTTCTACCATTCCATAGCCCCTTTCTGCCTGGGACAGACTTCTGGAGGCATAAGCTACCGGCTGTAACTGACCCTTGGCATTAACATGCTATAACACACACTCAACCACATAGGATGACGCATCACACGTTAAAACAAGTTTCTTACATGGGTCATATAGCGTTAAAAGATTGTTGGAGCATAACAAATTGCGTGCTCGATCAAAAGCCCTTTCCTGGCTGTCCCCCCAGACCCAATCGCGACCTTTGAGTCGGAGCACGTGTACCGGGTCGAACAGCGTGCTCAATTTGGGAAGAAAGTTACCAAAATAGTTCAGGAGCCCCAGGAACGAACGCAGCTCCATCGTGTTGCGGGGTCTGGGTGCTCTCTGGATCACTTCTGTTTTGGATGCAGTAGGTCTGATCCCGTCTGCTGCTACCCTCATCCCCAGGAATTCTACTTCTGGAGCTAGGAAGACGCACTTCGCCTTTTTCAGTCGCAGCCCTACCTGGTCCAGTCTGCGTAGCACCTTCTCCAGGTTGTGGAGGTGTTCTTCAGTATCGCAACCCGTGATGAGGATGTCGTCTTGAAAAACCACCGTCCTTGGAATCGACTTGAGGAGGCTTTCCATATTTCATTGAAAGATCGTGGCGGCCAAGCGAATCCCGAACGGACATCTGTTGTACTCAAACAACCCCTTGTGTGTCGTAATGGTGGTCAGCTTCTTCAACTCACTCGCCAGCTCTTGGGTCATGTAAGCTGAGGTCAGGTCCAATTTTGAAAAAAGTTTGCCACCGGATAGCGTCGCAAAGAGGTCCTCCGCTTTCGGTAGCGGGTACTGGTCTTGGAGTGACACCCAATTGATGGTGGCCTTGTAATCACCACATATCCTGACCGACCCATCTGCCTTGAGCACCGGCACAATCGGGCTCGCCCAGTCACTGAATTCGACTGGCGAGATGATGCCTTCCCTCAACAGGCGGTCCAATTCGCCTTCTATCTTTTCTCGCATCACGTACGGCACCACTCTGGCCTTGTGGTGTACTGGCCTGGCATCTCGGTTTATGTGAATCACTACCTTGGTCTCCATGAAAGTGCCAATGCCGTGTTGAAATAATGAGTCAAATTTGTCCAGGACCTGTGAGCATGATACTCACTCCACAGAGGAAATTGCATTGACATCGCCCCATTTCCAGTTCATGACAGCAAGCCAACTCCTCCCCAGTAATGCGGGACCATCCCCCGGGACAATCCAGAGTGGCAATCTGTTCTCCGAATCTTTGTGGGTCACGACTACCGTGGCGCTGCCTAGCACCGGAATGATCTCCTTTGTATATGTCCGTAACTGTGCGTCAATCGGCAATAATTTTGGCCTCCTGGCCTTGGACGCCCACAACTTGTCGAACTGTTTGATACTCGGCAGGGACTGGCTGGCCCCTGTGTCTAGCTCCATTGATACTGGGATGCCATTGAGGAACACTTTCATCATTATCGGTGGCGTCCTGGTGAATGAACTGTATATATGCTCCTCATGAACTCGCTGAACTTCAACTTCCAGCGATTTCCCCCAGTGTCCATTTGGCCTCGTAGGGCTTACATCGGGCCCGTCCTCCTCGTACATCAACCTGACTGCAGGCTTCCTGCACATACGCGCCAAGTGACCACTGACGGTGCCGTTTCTGCAGGTATATTGCTGATACCTGCAAGCTCTGGCTGGGTGTTTGCCTCAACACCTCCAACATGAGCCGTTGTTGGAAACAAAAGGTCCATTACCAGTCGATCGTCTCTGACTGTCTCTGTAACTGTCCTTAAGCACACCATTAACAGGTGTTGATGGCCCCATTACTGGCCGCATTGTCCCTTGCGATGGCATGAATCGCCGTTCAGCTAGCCATTTCTCTGTTGAATTCCCCCTTTGGTTTCGACTACATGCTCGGGCATGTCCGATTGCCCCTGTCTGCCTGGAGAACTGTGTGCCGCATTAACAATGTTGACTCCGTCCATTTGCTGCATTTAAACCAAGATTTTTGTCAAACATCATTCTGGTCTCTTCCTTCCCTGAGATAAATGTCTGGGCCATCAATGCCACCGTTTCCAAGGTCAAGTCTTTGGTCTCAATCAGTTTCCTGAAAACCCCAGCGTGCCCGATGCCCTCAATAAAAAAGTCTCACAGCATCTCTGCTCTGCATGCATCTGGGAACTTACATAGGCTCACCAGTCGCCGGAGGTTTGCCACGACGTCTGGAACGCTTTGCCCTTCTCGCCGTCGGTGGGTGTAAAACCGGTGTCTCGCCATGTGCATGCTGCTTGCCGGTTTAAAGTGTTCCCCGATCAACTTACTGAGCTCTTCAAAAGTTTTGTCCACTGGCTTCTCTGGCACTAGAAGGTCCTTCATCAGGGAGTACGTCCTGGATCCACAAACCGTCAGGAGATGAGCCCTGCGTTTGTCGGCCGAATCCTGTCCCAACCATTCCTTGATGATGAAACTTTGCTGTAGTCTCTCAATAAAATTGTCCCAATCATCACCAACACAGTACCTCTCGTCTGTGCTGCTAGTGGCCATGCTCGCATGGTTTGAATCCCAGTTTCTCGTTGCCAATATGTCCTTACTATACAGTATAAATGCACACGAGGGCCATACTTGAGAGAAGGTCACTCTGTGACCAGTAACCTTTATTAGCCAGCATTGAAGTGATGAAGGTGGGTGGAGCTTCCCCTTTTATACCTGAAAGTCCAGGTTAGGAGTGTCTCCCACAAGTTCACCACCTAGTGGTCAATGTTCTCACGGCGTACAACTCAGGTCAGTTTATACATGGGTTACAATGACAGTTGAATACATGACAACTATGTTTGTACGTTGTTAAGAATTCTTACTTTTGCTCTTTCCATAGTTCTGGCTCACAACTCCCTTGAGACTGCCATGAACAGTGGTGAACAGCATAATGAGGCTCTTCCGTTCACCAGGATCATGATGGAGTGCACCAAGGGCATGTGTGTTACTGACGCTAATTAGTGGCATGTATCCACAACAATGAGTTCCTGTCCCCCTCATTAACAGTGACACAGTATTTCTGTGTCACGTCACCACTCAGGTGAGTAGATACAGATTCTCTGTAATACAGCATAAAAAGTGACGTGAATTGCTTTTCTGGAATAAGGTAATGTGAAGCTCTGTGCTGCTGTCTTCATGGTCAGAGAGCCATCGATTTTCAAAATTATAGAAAATCTCAATTCTAACTCAGCAGGGTTTCAAAAGGACATTTGTGATCCAGAATAACAATGATGTGAAAGAATGCTGTTAGAGAATTTAAATGAATGTGAAACGTCTTCCACCGGTATATAATGCTGCATGGAACCAATACACGCAGATTCTTAGACAGCAATGCGGAGAATTACTCAATGATGTCAAGTCAACATTAATAGTGAGAATAAAATTCAAACTTATACTGTACTTGAAGTTAAATTCAAATCCACAATCCAACTACCATTTACCTGAAAAATGTTAAAGTAATGATCAGGAATTGTTCCTGTGCCGATAATTTCTAACATTACTGTTCAGACTGCCCAATGGTGCTCAGTTCATAAATACATTGCCCAGAGTGGAACCAAGCCACACAGAGCAGAGAAATCCCAGGCTTTAGCCCCAGTGTATGCTGAGTTAGCTGAGCACAGCCTGAGGAAAAGTGGTGGCAGCACATTGAGTGACAGCACCCCTCCCCCGGGCTTGGGAGAGGACAAATGAGTCCTCTGCTGCAAACATTATCAACTTACAAAACTATTGAAATGATCAATAGCTACAAAAAAAAACTGCCATTGCCCGTAAAATATTGATAGCTCAAATATACGTCTGAATGTAAGTCTATAACACGTGAAACAAATAGTTACACTGCAAGTGGACTGAAATATTCAGTCCAGGTATGTCACGTCCACAAAAAGCAGGACAAATCCAATCCGGCTAATTACCGCCCCATCAGTCTACTCCCAATCATCAGCAAAGTGGTGGAAGGTGTCATCGACCGTGCTGTCAAGTGGCACTTACTCACCAATAACCTGCTCACCGATGCCCAGTTTGGGTTCCTCCAGGACCACTCGGCTCCCAACCTCATTACAGCCTTGGTCCAAACATGGACAAAAGAGCTGAATTCCAGAAGTGAAATGAGAAAGATTGCCCTTGACATCAAGGCAGTATTTGACCGAGTGTGGCATCAAGAAGTCCTAGTAAAACTGAAGTTAATGGGAATCGAGGGGAAAATGTTCCACTAGCTGGAGTAATACCTAGTAAAAAGGAAGATGCTTGTGATTGTTGGAGGCCAATCATCTCAGCCCCAGGACATCGCTGTAGGAGTTTCTCAGGGCAGTGTCCCAGGTCGAACCATCTTCAGCCGCTTCATCAATGACATTCCCTCCATCATAAGGTCAGAAGTGGGGATGTTCGCTGATGATTGCAGTTCCATTCGCAACTCCTCAGTTAATGAAGCAGACCTGGACGACATTCAGGCTTGGGCTGATAAGTGGCAAGTAACATTTGCGTCACACAAGTGCCAGGCTATTATTATCTCCAACAAGAGTCTAACCACTACTCCTTGACATTCAACGGGATTACAATTGCTGAATCTCTCACCATCAACATGGGGTCACCATTGGCCAGAAACTTAACTGGACCAGCCACATAAATACTGTGGCTACAAGAACAGGTCAGAAGCTGGGTATTCTGCAGCAAGGGTCTCAGCTCCTAACTCCCCAAAGCCTTTCCACCATCTACAAGACACAAGTCAGCAGTGTGATGGAACACTCTCCACTTGCCTGAATGAGTGCATCTCCAACAACACTCAAGAAGCTTGACACCATCCAAGACAAAGCAGCCCGCTTGATTAGCACCCCATCCTTCACTACAAACATTCACTCCCTCCACCACCGGTGCACCATAGCTGCAGTGTGTACCATCTACAAGATGTACTGCAGCAACTCGCCAAGGCTTCTTCGACAGTACCTCCCAAACCTGCGACTACTGACCAGAAGGACAAAGGCAGCAGGCACATGGGAGCACCGTCACGCCAAGCTCTCCTCCAAATCACACACCATCCTGCCTTGGACAAGTATTGCCATTCCTTCATCATTTCTGGGTCTAAGTCCTGCAACTCACTCCTTTAACAGCACTCTGGGAGTACCTTCACCACATGGACTGCAGCGGTTCAAAGTAGCAGCTCACTATCAACTTCTTGAGGGCAATAAATGCCCACATCCTGTGAACGAAAAAAAATCTGGTAATACAATAACGTAACCTGGGGCTGTAAAATTGTCATATGAATTGGATATCATGATCACTGCACTACTCTCATGTGTACATCTCCAATCTTCTGAAAGGTGGAACTGATGAACACAGGTCTGATGAAGTCAATGTAAAGTCAAGAAGATGGTTTATTGTACAGAGTACACATGCCTGAACACTGTAGTAATTTCAGACCTTTTGAACTTCTTTTATTAAGCTTGCTGTAAGATACTAAACAGCAAAATATACTACAATATCGTTAGTGGACGATTCATTTTTTTTCTTTCTGGTCCATCCTAGCTCAAAGCAGCTTTATCTTAATTTCTTTCTAGATTTAGGTCTTCCTCTTCCAGCAAACTTTCCAACTCCTTGATGATGTGGTATTTTGTTCTTCTGTCCCCCCCCTCCACTGGACAGAACCTTTGGCAGTTTGACCCTGGACTCCTTCGCTATCTAGGAGGTCCAGTGGAGCTACCATCTCACCCAGTTACTGTCCTCCCAAGAGTAGATTCCTACTGGCCAATCCCATGCTGTATAGAAAAGAACAGTTTCTCTATCATCTCGTGTGCATGCATACTGCAAATCTAAAATTAAATCATAAATTACCTAATGGCTCATAGATGTTGAAGATGTGACAGAAGTTAGTAAGGACACAGGGGTCAAGTTTAATGATGGCAATTTTGAAAGGGATAGGAACAGTGCATGAGAAGAGGAAACCACTTGCAATATATCAGCTAAAATGGGACAGGAGTGAGGTAGGGTGATCAGAAGATTAGTGGGAAATAGATGAGATGAGATTCAAGACTAGATGGGGGGGAAAAAAGAGAGAGATGAGGGTTCAGAGCTCAGTCAGGGATGGGAATGGGGAGATTTGGCTTAGTATAAGCACAGGGAAGGAGAAGCTGCAGAGACAACTAAATATATGCTTTCTATCTTGGAGATAAAGAGATTAAACATGTACTTATTGTTAGAGGTGATGTTTAAGAGAGCAAAGGAGAGGGAGTTAAGGAGGTAGTTGGTTGTAGGGAAAAGGAGCCTTGGATTATCTCTACTGTCTATGATGATCCAAAAGTAGTGCCTTTTTTGGCAAAGGACAGCGAGTCGCAGTAGATCTCGATGTGGTCGAGCCATATTTGGCAACGAATGGTTAACCAGCTGTGCCTTCTTCTTAGGCAGTACCCTGGAGTCGAGGATGACTTGCTTCCACACTAATATGAGTTCTCAGATGACTGATGAGTCCAATGTGGGACCGACAATCTGTGTCACAGGTGGGGCAGACAGTGGTTGAAGGGACGGGTGGCTGGGGTGCTTCCTTCTGCTGTTTACGCTTAGCTTCCACATGCTCCCGGCGAAGAGACTCTGTGTTTGGCGCCTTCCCGGATGCTTCTCCTCCACTTTGAGCAATCTTGGGCCAGGGATTCCCAGGTGTCGGTGGGGGTGTTACACTTTTTCAAGGAGGCTTTGAAGGTGTCCTTGAAGCGTTTCCTCTGCCCACCTGGGATTTCGCTTGCTGTGTAGGAGCTCTGAGTAGAGTGCTTGTTTTGGGAGCCTAGTATCGGGCATGTGGACGATATGGCCCGTCCATCGGAGCTGATCGAGCATGGTCAATGCTTCGATGCTGGGGATGTTGGCCTGAGCAAGAACACTGACGTCGGTGCACCTATCCTGCCAATGGATTTGCAGAATCTTGAGGAGGCAGCGTTGGTGGTACTTCTCCAGTGCTTTGAGGTGCCTGCTGTACATAGTCCATGTCTCTGAAACATATAGGAGGGTGGGTATCATTACTGCCCTGTAGACCATGAGCTTAGTCCCGGGTTTGAGATCCTGGCCGTCAAACACTCTCTTCCTCAGGTGACCGAAGGCTGCACTGGTACACTGAAGGCGGTGTTGGACTTCATGGTTGACATTTGCCCTTGTTGACAGTAGGCTCCCAAGGTGTATGGAAAGTGGTCCACATTGTTCAAGGCCTCGTCATGGATCTTGATAATCGGGGGGCAGTACTGTGTGGCGGGGGCAGGTTGGTAGAGAGCCATCATATGATGGATGTTTAATGTAAGGCCCATATTCTCGTACGCTTCAGTGAAGGTTTTGACGATGGTTTGGAGTGTGCGCAAACGCAAGCATCATCTGCATACTGTAGTTCAGTGAAAGAGGATGTGATGACCTGGAATCTGGACTGGAGGCGACGGATGTTGAACAATTTCCTGTTTGTTCTGTAGATTAGCTCCATTCCAATGGGGAGCTTACTGAGAGTGAGATGGAGCATTGCAGCAAGGAAGATCGAGAACAGAGTTGGTGCGATGACACAGCCTTGCTTGACCCCGGTCCGCACGTGAATTGGGTCTGTGGTGGATCCGCTGGTCAGGATCATGGCTTGCATGGCATCATAAAGCAGGCGGAGGATCGTGACAAACTTTTGAGGGCAGCCGAATTTGAGAAGGACACTCCATAGCGAGGACAGCGAGTCGCAGTAGATCGCAATGTGGTCGAGCCAAATTTGGCAACGAATGGTTAACCCAGCTGTGTATCAGATATGCTAAAGTTTTTTTTATTATTCGTTCCTGGGATGTGTGTGTCACTGGCAAGGCCAGCATTTATTATTTGCCCTCCTTGGACTTGAGGGAGAAATTATGAAGGTCACATGGGGGAATGTTACAGGAATTTATAGTGAAAAAAGTTAACACAAAAACATAACAGCAGGAAATAAGGTTTTGTGGACAGGAAGTGTGAGCATTGTACAGACCCAGAAATTGCTCAGCCATTCTAGCAGATTCCCGGCATAACTCTGATACGAGAATGGACGAACAGCTGAAAACTCCATGAGACCCAGAAAAACCATGTCTCAGACTGACATCAGGTTTCTGATGGGTTTGTTTTGGAGGCGGACCCTCTGCCTGCCTCCAAAAAAGCCATTTATATGGGAGGGAGAGGGAGGGGCTGGGGGGGGATGGCTTTCTAAAATGTGAATCTCTACATTCTTGGTCAGTATGTCTAGTGAACTGAGATATACCGTCATCCTGAGGGCACAACTAGGCCGGGGAAGGGGGAGGAAATGGGAGTCCAGGCTTTGACTAATAATCCGGAGACATGAGCTCGAATCCTACTACGGCAGCTGGGGAATTTAAATTCAGTTAATTAAATAAATCTGGAATTAAAAAAAACTAGCATCAGTAATGGTGACCATGAAACTACCGGATTGTTGTTAAAAATCCATCTGTTTCACTAATGTCCTTTCGGGAAGGAAATCTGCCGCCCTTACCCAGTCTGGCCTATATATGACTCCAGACCCACAGCAATGTAGTTGACTCTTAACTGCCCCTAATTGTCAAGAAGACAGCTCACCACCACCTTCTCTAGGGGCAATTAGGGATGGGCAATAAATGCCGACTTTGCCAGAGATGCCCACATCCCATTCTTGAATTTTAAAAAAAATCATGGGTGACCTACTGATATATATTTTGAAGTCAAAGTACAACAAAGTACTTTGTGAAAGATGTAAATAGTTCTTTAAAAAGTGTAGTTAAATAAAGAGACAAAGCCACACATTTCTGATGCAGAGGTTTAGAAGCAGTTGAAAATGTACAGGGAAACAAATGAACCCTCTAATTACCCTCAGATGTGCATAAAAAAATGAATCTCTAATTGACCACAGCATGTGCTAATCTACAGCAATTGGACCATGCAGTCTTAAAGGGACAACCCTACACAGGGTCTCCACTTTAGCACCAGAACAATACAGTCTGCTGTACAAAAGTCCTGTCCTGATATTCTCCAACTACCATCAACAGTGGCACAGGAGATGCACTAGTAATACAGAATTATCTCAGAATCATTGAATGATACAGCACAGCAAGAGGTCATTTGGCCCATCGTACTGATGCAAGCTCTTGGGTGGAGCTATCCAATTATACCCACTCGCCCCAGCTCTTTTTCCACAGTCGTGTAAATCTTTTTCATTCAAGTATTTATCCAATTCCCGGCATTACTTCACCCGCTTTAAACAGTCAAAAGCTACTTGCTGGTCATGCAACTCTTGCTCCCTTTGAAATTTCTGCTCCCTGTGAAACATCCCCCCGCCCACCGCGTGAAACACCTGCACTCCTGTGAAACTCGTCCCCTGTGAAACTCCTCTCAGTGCCCTGGTTCTGCAGTTGATACTGAAGCCACTCAATCCACAGTCTCCATTTCTGGGAAACTGCACTGCACTCGCTTCACTGAAGTGGTTCTTGCTGTCTGAGTCATAAAGACTAGACGTATGCAAGTCATTGTCTGACTTCATACTTATAGAGCTTTGGGCCATTATTTTTGATATGCCAATTAAAGCTACAGATATTTTTTGTTCTTTTCTCATAAACACATAATCACAGGATACATATTTTCCTTCTGATTTTTATCTAATCTGGTTGAGATCACAGTTATAAAAAAAACGCACCAAAAATGTAATATCTATATAAGACAGTGAAAAGACCTTGGCAATCGTTAATCTAGTTTTAAATCACATTTGGCAGTTCAATTATAATACACTCAGCATAGTTTTTGAAGTAAAACAAATTACCTCTCAGATTGTCTTCTTGAATTAATGAAGCTTTAAAACAAAGAAAGCTCAGTAAAATGTATTGATTATAACATGAACCAATGGTGTCCAAATATTTCTGCATAAGCCACCTCCTGCAAATATTAATGCATTTCCCGGGATGCACTGCTTTGCATTCCAAGTTACAGTGGGGTCAATTTTAACCTTGGACAGACAGGTGGCAGGCAGTACGATTGCACTGCTTGCCCGATGTCCTTGCTGTGAGGCGTGAGTCATTTTGCAAGCCGGGCCTTGTTTCCATATCGCTGGCAAGCTATGTGCGCTGTTGCAATGCTCAAAGGCAGCTTGCCAGTTAGAGCGGTGCAAAAAAATGTATCCTCTTGGGTGGAGGGAGCCATCAGAGTAGAGGGGAGAGGTTGGACTGCTGATGGGCTGGCAGCAGGCCAGAGCATTCGTTCTTCATGGAGATCTTCTAATGGAAGCAGAGGGCATGGTCAAGGTACTAAGTGAGTACTTTGCATCCAGCTTTAATAAAGAAGAGGAAGCTGCCAATGTCACAGTAAAGGAGGAGGTAGTAGAGAAATTAGTTAGGATAAAAATAGATAAAAAGGGGGTACTTAAAAGGTGGACAGCACTTAAAGAATAATCACCTGGTCCGGATGGGATGCATCCTCGGTTGCTGAGGGAAGGGTGGAAATTGCAAAGGATCTGGCCACAACCTTTTAATCCTCCAGAGGACGGCAAATATTAGCCTCTATTCAAAAAAGGGGAGAGGGATAAACCTGGCAATTACAGGGCAGTCAGCCCAACGCAGTGGTGAGGAAGCAGAGAAGTGTGAAGTGATGCATTTTAGTAAAGAGAAGCAATATAAACTGAATGATACCATTTTAAAGGGGATGAATGAACAGAGACGGAGTGTATGTACACAAATTTTTGAAGATGGCAGGACAAGTTGAGAAGTCTGTTAAAAAAGTATATCGGATCTTTGGTTTCATAAACAGAGGCATAGAGTACAAAAAGTTGGAATTACTGGAAGCAAAAGTGGAACCTGACAGATCAGAAGGAAGAAAATGAAGGAGGGAAAAAGACAAGCATTTATATAGTGCCTTATGTCTTCAGGACATCACAAAGCGCAGTCACAGTTGTTATGTTACCTCATACCCTGTGTTTTGATTAGGGCCATTGTTCTGTGGTTTTTTTGGCAAGCAGAGAACTCAAAAATATAACTGCAATGGTTGTAATCTGTTTGGTGTGGTTAGACAAGCCTCAGACCCCTGCAAATGCCACTTAGTCTGACTGCTCAAATGTGAATAATAACTGAGGAGTGGGGAGGATATGGCAAGGGGGAGAAATCCTTGGGTGTGTCTCAGAGAACTGTCTGACTCATGTATGTCGAAGAGGTGGTGCAGCCTCAAGGCATTAAAGTATAGGTAGAAGTAACAATCTTTTTACTTCTCTCTTTTGTTTGTAGTCTTTAATTGCCTTGCTTCAAACTTCAAAGATCAAGTACTGGTAGCGATTGCCCAGATTAGTGTTTGAGTTCACCTTAGGAAAACTCCTAGATATCCTGGTACTAGGTTTGGAGGGTCGAGAGGGAAAATAACAATTGTATTTCAGGACATGATAACTTTCTAATGAATGTAGATTTCCCAAGAATCACCTCAGATATAGATCACAAGGTTTTTTATTCTGCTGTTTCCATACATGCTGATAAGATGGGAGTTTGATGTCAGTTAATCGGATAACAATTGGCTTTTGAAACACAAGGACAGAATGTGCACAGAAACATAAGAACATAAGAATTAGGAACAGGAGTAGGCCATCTAGCCTGCTCCGCCATTCAATAAGATCATGGCTGATCTGGTCATGGACACAGCTCCACTTACCCACCCTCTCCCCGTAACCCTTAATTCCCTTATTGCTTAAAAATCTATCTATCTTTGACTTGAAAACATTTAATGAGCCAGCCTCAACTGCTTCCTTGGGCAGAGAATTCCACAGATTCACAACCCTCTGGGAGAAGAAATTCTTTCTCAACTCGGTTTTAAATTGGCTCCTCCGTATTGAGGCTGTGCCCCCTAGTTCTAGTCTCCCCCACCAATGGAAACAACCTCTCTGCCTCTATCTTGTCAATCCCTTTCATGATTTTAAATGTTTCTATAAGATCACCCCTCATCCTTCTGAACTCCAAGGAATAAAGACCCAGTCTACTCAATCTATCATCATAAGGTAACCCCCTCATTTCTCGAATCAGCCTAGTGAATCGTCTCTGTACCCCTTCCAAAGCTAGTATATCCTTCCTTAAGTAAGGTGACCAAAACTGCACGCAGTACTCCAGGTGCGGCCTTACCAATACGTTATACAGTTGCAGCAACACCTCCCTGCTTTTGTATTCCATCCCTTTCGCAATGAAGGCCAACATTCCATTTGCCTTCCTGATCACCTGCTGCACCTGCAAACTAACCTTTTGGGATTCGTGCACAAGGACTCCCAGGTCCCTCTGCACCACAGCATGTTGTAATTTCTCCCCATTCAAATAATATTCCCTTTTACTGTTTTTTTTCCCCAAGGTGGATGACCTCACACTTTCCGACATTGTATTCCATCTGCCAAACCTTAGCCCATTCGCTAACCTATCTAAATCTCCTTGCAGTCTCTCTGAGTCCTCTACACAACCCGCTTTCCCAGTAATCTTAGTGTCATCTGCAAATTTTGTTGCACTACACTCTGTCCCCTCTTCTAGGTCATCTATGTATATTGTAAACAGTTGTGGTCCCAGTACTGATCCCTGTGGCACACCACTAATCACTGATTTCCAACTGGAAAAGGACCCATTTATCCCGACTCTCTGCTTTCTGTTCGCCAGCCAATTCTCTATCCATGCTAATACATTTCCTCTGACTCCGCGTACCTTTATCTTCTGCAGTAACCTTTTGTGTGGCACCTTATCGAATGCCTTTTGGAAATCTAAATACACCACATCCATCGGTACACCTCTATCCACCATGCTCGTTATATCCTCAAAGAATTCCAGTAAGTTAGTTAAACATGATTTCCCTTTCATGAATCCATGCTGCGTCTGCTTGATTGCACTTTTCCTATCCAGATGTCCCGCTATTTCTTCCTTAATGATAGTTTCAAGCTTTTTCCCCACTACAGATGTTAAACTAACCGGCCTATAGTTACCTGCCTTTTGTCTGTCCCCTTTTTTAAACAGAGGTGTTACATTAGCTGCACTCCAATCTGCTGGTACCTCCCCAGAGTCCAGAGAATTTTAGTAGATTATAACAAATGCATCTGCTATAACTTCCGCCATCTCTTTTAATACCCTGGGATGCATTTCATCAGGACCAGGGGACGTGTCTACCTTCAGTCCCATTAGCCTGTCCAGCACTACCTCCCTAGTGATAGTGATCATCTCAAGGTCCTCCCTTCCCACATTCCTATGACCAGCAATTTTTGGCATGGTTTTTGTGTCTTCCACTGTGAAGACAGAAGCAAAATAATTGTTTAAGGTCTCAGCCAGTTCCACATTTCCCATTATTAAATCCCCCTTTTCATCTTCTAAGGGACCAACATTTACTTTAGTCACTCTTTTCCGTTTTATATATCTGTAAAAGCTTTTACTATCTGTTTTTATGTTTTGCGCAAGTTTACCTTCGCAATCTATCTTCCCTTTCTTTATTGCTTTTTTAGTCATTTTTTGCTGTTGCTTAAAAATTTTCCCAATCCTCTAGTTTCCCACTAACCTTGGCCACCTTATACGCATTGGTCTTTGATTTGATACTTTCCTTTATTTCCTTGGTTATCCATGGCTGGTTATCTCTTCTCTTGCCGCCCTTCTCTTTCACTGGAATATATTTTTGTTGCGCATTATGAAAGAGCTCCTTAAAAGTCCTCCACTGTTCCTCAATTGTGCCACCGTTTAGTCCTTGTTTCCAGTCTACTTTAGCCAACTCTGCCCTCATCCCACTGTAGTCCCCTTTGTTTAAGCATAGTACGCTCGTTTCTGACACAACTTCCTCATCCTCAATCTGTATTACAAATTCAACCATATTGTGATCACTCATTCCGAGAGGATCTTTTACGAGGAGATCGCTTATTATTCCTGTCTCGTTACACAGGACCAGATCCAAAATGGCTTGCTCCCTTGTAGGCTCTGTTACATACTATTCTAAGAAACAATCCCGTATGCATTCTATGAATTCCTCCTCCAGGCTACCCCCTGCGATTTGATTTGACCAATCGATATGTAGGTTAAAATCCCCCATAACTACTGCCGTTCCTTTTTCACATGCCTCCATTATTCCCTTGATTATTGCCCACCCCACCGTGAAGTTATTATTTGGGGGCCTATAAACTATGCCGACCAGTGACTTTTTTCCCTTACTATCTCTAATCCCCATCCACAATGATTCAACATTTTGTTCATTGGAGCCAATATCATCCCTCACAACTGCCCTGATATCATCCTTTATTAACAGAGCTACCCCACCTCCTTTCCCTTCTTGCCTATCTTTCTGAATCGTCAGATACCCCTGTATGTTTAATTCCCAGTCTTGGCCACCTTGCAACAATGTTTCTGTAATGGCCACCAAATCATACCCATTTGTAATGATTTGTGCCGTCAACTCATTTACTTTATTTCGAATGCTGCGTGCATTTAGGTAAAGTGTTTTCATCCTAGTTTTTAAACCATGATTTTTAGTTTTTACCCCTCCTGCAGCCCTTTTATATTCAGTGGCCCTTTTTGTTTCTTGCCTTTGGTTTCTCTGCCCTCCACTTTTACTCATCTCTTTTCTGTCTTTTGTTTTTGTCTCCTTTTTGTTTCCCTCTTTCTCCCTCCATTGGTTCCCATCCCCCTGCCATATTAGTTTAACTCCTCACCAACAGCACTAGCAAACACTCCCCCTAGGACATTGGTTCCGTTCCTGCCCAAGTGCAGACCGTCCGGTTTGTACTGGTCCCACCTCCCCCAGAACCGGTTCCAATGCCCCAGGAATTTGAATCCCTCCCTGCTGCAGCACTGCTTAAGCCACGTATTCTTCTGTGCTATCCTGCGATTCCTACTCTGACTAGCACGTGGCACTGGTAGCAATCCCGAGATTACTACTTTTGAGGTCCTACTTTTTAATTTAACTCCTAGCTCCTTAAATTTGTCTCGTAGGACCTTATCCCTTTTTTTTTAACCTATGTCGTTGGTACCAATGTGCACCACGACAACTGGCTGTTCTCCCTCCCTTTTCAGAATGTCCTGCACTCGCTCGGAGACATCCTTGACCCTTGCACCAGGGAGGCAACATACATCCTGGAGTCTCGATTGCGGCCGCAGAAACGCCGATCTATTCCCCTTATGATTGAATCCCCTATCACTATCGCTCTCCCACTCTTTTTTATGCCCTCCTGTACAACAGAGCCAGCCACGGTGCCATGAACTTGGCTGCTGTTGCTCTCCCCTGATGAGTCATCTCCCTCAACAGCACTCAAAACAGTGTATCTGTTTTGCAGGGGGATGACCAGATGGGACCCCTGCACTACCTTCTTTGTACTACTCTTTCTGCTGGTCTTCCAATCCCTAGCTGGCTGTGGATCCTTCTCATGCGGTAAGACCAACTCACTACACGTGCCACTTATGTGAAACATGTTCTCATACATCTGCATGGTGCGAACTGTGACATGGTTCTCTGTGAAGAGGTGTAACTGAGCTCCGATTGCACTAAGGAGGGCAGTGTTGAGGATCTCACACCTTCAAAAGAAAGGCTTTTTTTAAAAAAAAGGAACTGGCCTTAATAGTGTTAAAAAGTCACAAGCAAATATGGAATATTGTACAAGATGAATGATTCCAATACATTCTGGTTGGTCTCATGGGACCATTGCTCATGGCCAAAAGTTAAAAAGGTCTCTTTTCTTTCCCATAACTATCTCGGTTTTGCTTGCACTAGGCGATCTGTCAACGGTGAGAGAGGTTGCTCTCAGGAGGTGACAGTGAATAGAGAGTTCACTGTAAACACTTCCAAACTGCATACAGCTCAAAAGTTCCTTCCAAATCCTGAAGGCTTCAGTTTCTGACATTGGACAATGAATAGCTGTGAAATTGTACCACTTCTGCAGCTGTCAACTAGCCAATGCAATAGAAAGTCACTGAGGAAAGTTACCTGGCATGAAACCCGAGGGCTGGCAAACTCGTTGAAAACTTGCTAAAATGTTAAATGCCTGGGTAAAATCCTTTTAAATACCTTTAAATTACCTCTTGAGCATCTTAATTGACTGGCCCTCCGCTTGGTGTCAAGTCTGCGATCTGTACACAGACCAACAGTTGAAAAACTGACACGGAGGAGGGTTCAGAGCGGACTTCCGCCCGACTGTCAATCAGGGCCATTTTGACAGTGGACCCGCCTCCAAACCCGCACTGACAGGGCTGGGAAGATCTTGCACCTAATTGGCCCATAACACAGGCCATGATCTATAACACAGGGACGAATTACAGGCAAAATGCACTGGTTGAATGTTTGGCATGGACCAGATATCTGGCCCATAATAACGTAGGATAGTACAGAATGGGAAAAGAGCCTGCAGTCCATCTGACCAAGTCCAAATGTTAATATCTCTCAATCACTCACTTTCTCAATTATTTATCCAATGCTCCTGTAACTAATTCCTCGCTATCTGCCTCCACATATTGACCATTCTCTGCACAAGATATTAAATCTAAACTCTCTGTACAATTTCCCTCTTACGTTTTAGCCCATGTCCCTTGGTTTTAGAGTTTGTAGCAATCTCAAACATATTATCAAGGTTCAATTTATCTTCTCCCTCAAGAATTTTGAATATGTCTCGAGCCTTAATTCAGGGAATCTGTGAATATTTTTCATAAGTGAAGACTTTTCACTGTACATCTAAAATATACTTACAAAATTTGCAAAGTATCATAAAATAATGGGGGGTGAAATTCCTGTGTTGTGTGCCTCCCGGGAACACTAACGGGGCGCGAACCTATTTTCACCTGCTGGGGCGCTACTGGTTCCCGCGAAATTGCGTGGGAGTTAGCGCAGGCACTAGCATGGTAGCATCGCACCCCGCCAGTAACGCCCTAGGCCACTGCGCAACCGCCAATGATGTCATCATCGTGAGTAGCAACCCCTTTGCACCCCTGGCGACCCCTTTCCGCCCCGGTGGCGGAAATTGGCCAAAGCCCCGTGAGGCTGCCATGAGCGGTGTCAGCGCCAGCATCGTGGGTCATGAACCGGGCCGCCCTCTGCTAGCGGGGCAGAATTTAAAGGGGTGGTGTGCTGCGCCATGCACCACCATTTTGTTGTTTTGGCCGACTCACTGGTCGGCCTGTCTTGGTATTCCGTGGCATGATCCGGCCGCCATCATGCACCCCGGCACTCTGTGTTGATGCCGGGCTGCGGCCATGGCAACACACCGCCCTGGTGGCCCAGTGGAGGCCATCGGAGGCCCTGCAGAGTTTGCAGCGCCCTTCCCCTTTAACGGAAGGGGAGGGGCATTGTAATGCAACAACGCTACATGGAAAGGTCACGTAGCGCTGCCGATCCCGTCTGAGTAGTACTCCGGATACCACCCCAACAGGAAGTGGAGCGCGCAACATTGTGTTTCACTTCCTGTGCGGGGAGATAACTCCAATTCTGCGGCCAGGGTGGGACTTCCGCGTGGTCGCAGAAAGTCCCTCTCCGACTGGGTCACTACTCCTAAATGGGGCGCTGGAGAATTTCTCCCCCATAAATGTTACAACACAGAAAAAAACCTATAGCCTAAGCCTGTACTGCTGTTTTTCTCAGTGAGCTGCTTAATTTAAACTCACACCCCATTCCCTTTAACATTTCTTTTTTTCAAGCAACCATCCACTTTAATGACTCTGCTTCACTATGGAGACACATATTATTCAGTTTATAATAATTAGAACACTTTTACATGGGCAAATTAAACTGATCATCAACTGGTTCTTCCTCTACAATTCAAATACCAAAGCACCAAAATATCATCATGCTTTTGAAGTACTTTGGCTCTCTCTCTGCCATATCAATTCTGTTTTAACTGTCATGTATGCACGTGCTGTTTCTAGCCACAAAATGGTGTCATTGTTGGAGGCCACTGAGCAGCAACGCACATGGTGCTGCTCTGGTATAAAAGGCCAGCAATTTTGTGAGTCAGTCACTTTGGGCCGTAATAAAGCAGAGCCAAGGTTGTACATTGTTCAGTTAAACAGTACTCAATTTGAACCTTTATTGTATACATAACATTTGGCAACGAGAATACAAGAACCCTTGTTTGCAAAATGAGCACGATTAGATTTTTAGAGCGATTCATGGAGGAAGAAGATTGGGCAGACTTTGTGAGCCGTTTGAACCAGTACTTTGTGGTCAACAAAATGAAGGGGGTCGACGATGCAGATCGGCGCCGGGCCGTGTTCCTCACTGTGTACGGTTCAAAGATCTACGGTCTGACAATGAGTCTACTCATGCCTAGTGATCCAACAGAGAAAACGTACGAGGAGTTGTGTACATTGGTACGGGAGCACCTCAAACCAGACGATGGCATCATCATCTCGAGATACAGGTTTTATACACACGTTCGATCGGAGAACCAGAGCGCGGCGGAATTCGTTGCCGACCTGAGACGTCTAACGGGACCGTGCAAGTTCGGGACAGGGTTGGCAGACATGCTGCGGGACTTCTTTGTTATCGGTATCAACCACGAGGTGATCCTGCGCAAACTTCTTGCAGTGGAGGAGTGGGATTTAAAAAGAGCCACCCAGATCGCTCAATCATGTATGACGATGGACAGGAGTTTAAAGCAAATATCGGTGAAGAACCGAACCTCGGAAGTACTGTAAATGCGATTGATTCGATATTCGACAGAGCGGCACATGGCAGGGCCTATCCGGCTGTGTTTGCGAATGATTCAGCGTGCGGTAGAACTGCACATGGCAGGGACTATCCAGCTGCGTTCGGGAAACCTGTGGCTGCCCAAAGTCCGCCAGCGGGAATGTATCTGACTTCTCCGTGTTGGCGTTGTGGGGGAAATAATCGGCACCAGCAGTGCCGATTTAAACAATATAGTTGCAAAGGCTGTCTGAGAGTGGGGCATCTCCAGTGCAAGTGTCCGCAGATGAGCAAGCGAGCCGCGACACACCATGTGGAGGATGAGAGTCAGACTAGCACGGATCCGGATACGCAACCTGAGATGCCAGAGGAGGAAGCGTATGGACTGTACTCTTTCATAACCAAGAGTAAACCAATTTTGATTAACGTGAAGTTTAACGGGATACCAGTATCGATGGAACTGGACACAGGGGCGAGTCAATTGATCATGAACGAGAGGGAAATTTAATAAGCTGTGGGAAACTAAGACTGTGAGCCCAGGCTGAGCCCTGTTAATGCCAAGCTGTGCATGTACACCAAAGAACTGATAAAGGTGATTGGCAGTGCACAAATTAATGTGTCATATAACGGTACGGTTCACGAGTTACCACTGTGGATTGTTCCAGGCAATGGCCCAACGCTGCTCGGCAGGAGCTGGTTGGAGAAAATCAGATGCGACTGGAACGACATAAAGGCATTGTCGTCGGAGAAAGATACATGTGCCCAAGTATTGAGCAAGTTCACCTCGCTGTTCGAACCGGGTATCGGCAACTTCACGGGAGCCAAGGTGCAGATCCACGTGGACTCAGATGCAAGACCCATCCATCATAAAGCTCGGGCAGTGCCGTATATGATGAGGGAAAAAGTCAAAATTGAACTGGACAGACTCCAGCGTGAAGAGATCATATCACCGGTCGAATTTAATGAATGGGCCAGCCCCATTGTTCTTGTGCTGAAAAGTGATGGCACAGTCAGAATCTGTGGAGACTACAAAGCTATGATCAACAGAGTTCCAAAACAAAATCAGTACCCGTTACCGAAGGCTGACGACTTGTTTGCGAGGCTAGCCGGAGGGAAGTCGTTCACAAAACAAGACATGACGTCGGCCTATACGACGCAGGAGTTGGTCGAGATGTCGAAGAGACTTACGTGCATTGACACACACAAAGGACTGTTTATTTACCACAGGTGCCAGTTTGGAATTCGCTCGGCTGCAGCAATATTCCAGAGGAATATGGAAAGTCTACTGAAGTCCGTTCCCAGAACCGTCGTGTTCCAAGATGACATCCTGATCACCGGTCATGACTCCAAGGAACATCTGAACAACCTGAAAGAGATTCTACTGCATTTGGACAGAGTGGGACTCAGACTGAAATGCTCGAAGTGCATCTTCATGGCACCGAAGGTCGAATTCCTCGGGAGCAAAATCGCCGCTGATGGCATCAAACCTACTGACGTGAAAACCAATGCCATCAAGAATGCACCCAAGCCGCAGAACATGATGGAGCTGCGTTCGTTCCTGGATCTACTCAACTACTTTGGTAACTTCCTACCTAAATTGAGCACCTTACTTGAACCACTGCACATGCTATTGAGAAAAGGCAACAACTGGGAGTGGGGTGCATTGCAAGACAGAGCTTTCGAGAAAGCCACCAATCTGCTTTGCTCGAACAAGCTGCTGGTACATTATGATCCATGTAAACGTTTAGTTTTGGCCTGTAATGCATCGTCATATGGAATTGGTTGCGTGTTACAACAAGCCAATGAGTCGGGGAAACTTCAACCTGTCGCGTATGCATCCAAAAGTTTGTCTAAAGCAGAAAGAGCCGACAATATGGAAGAAAAAGAAGCTTTAGCGTATGTGTACGGTGTTAAAAAGATGCATTAATACCTGTTCGGGCTGAGGTTTGAATTAGAGACATATCGCATGCCGCTCATTTTGTTGTTTTCTGAGAGCAAAGATATCAATACCAACGCTTCATCACGCATGCAAAGGTGGGCGCTGACATTATCTGCCTATGATTATGTCATTCGCCACAGAGAATTGTGCGAATGCTTTGACCCAGTTGCCGTTGCCCACACCAGAGGTGGAAACACCACACCTGGCAGATTTAATGTTAATCATAGATGCTTTTGAGAGTGAAGGTACCCCTGTCACAACTCAACAAGTTAAGACCTGGACCAGCCAGAACCCGATATTATTGGTGGTAAAGGGTTGCATCCTCAAAGGGGATTGGTCTGCCATACCTAAGCAAATGTGCGAGGAGGCCAAACCATACATTCGTTGCAAGGACGAACTGTCTATTCAAGCAGATTGCATATTGTGGGACAATCGAGTTGTAATGCCTAAGAAAAGGAGAGAGAAGTTTGCGCGAGTTACACAGCACACATCCTAGTATAGCGATGATGAAGGCCATCGCCAGGTCCCATGTATAGTGGCCAGGAATTGATTCTGAGCTGGAAGCATGCGTGCATCAGTGCAACACTTTCTTGCAGCTCAGCAAAGCACCAGTGGAATCACCGCTGAGTCTGTGGTCATGGCCATCCAAACCTTGGTCCAGGATCCATGTAGATTTTGCAGATCCCTTCCTGGGCAAGATGTTTTAGTGGTGGTGGATGCTTATTCGAAGTGGATAGAATGCATAATCATGTCATCCAGTACGTCCACGACAACCATAGAGAATCTCAATATCATGTTCGCGAGACATGGTCTGCCTGACACCATGGTGAGCGACAATGGGTCGTGCTTCACCAGTCAGGAGTTTCAGAGGTTTGTAAAACTTAACGGCATAAAACATATAAGGCCAGCACCGTTCAAGCCTGTGTCCAACGGGCAAGCAGAACGTGCAGTACAAATTATCAAGCAAAGCATGAGGAGAGTAACCCAAGGGTCACTGCAGACCCGCTTGTCTTGCATACTGCTGAATTATGGGACAAGACCCCACACACTCAGGGGTCTCGCCTGCTGAACTCATGATGAAAAGAGGTCTCAAGACCAAGCTATCTCTGGTACACCCGGATTTAAGCAATCATGTTGAATACAGAAGACAGAGTCAACAAGGGTACCACGATCGTGCAAATGTGTCACGCAAGATTTCTGTTAATGATCCTGTATATGTGTTGAATTAAGGTAAGGGTCCCAAATGGATCGCTGGTACGGTCATAACCAAGGAGGGCAGCAGAGTATTTTTTATTAAGCTCAAGAATAGGCAAACTTGCAGGAAACACATGGATCAAACAAAGCTGAGGCACACAGATGAGCCAGAGCAGTCGGACGAAGAAACTTTCGACGACCAACAACCTACCAGCAGCCTTCAGTGGACTCAAAGGTCATCAGTGAACCCGGAATTTCCATCACGGACTTGTTCAATAAAAATGGACTTGCAATTCCTGATATTGCCACTGTCACCCCGAAAAGTCAGCCACCAGCCACAACAGACTCCGCACATTCACCCAAGGCCGAAATCGAACTGAGACGGTCAATCCGGGAGCGTAAAGCACCGGACCGTCTCAACCTGTGAAAGACTGTGATAAGATCTCAGAGGAGGGTATCGTCAGGTATGTACATTCTGTTTGTAGCCATCAAATGGTGTAATTGTTGGAGGCCACTGAGTAGCATGCACAAGGTGCTACTCTGGTATAAAAGGCCAGCCATTTTGTGACTCAGGCTCTTTGGGCCGTAATAAAGCAGAGCCAAGGTTGTACCTTGTTCAGTTAAATAGTACTCAGTTTGTATCTTTATTGCATACATAACATTAACCTACATCACATCATCTGTATAGTAGGGAGCACAAAGAATTTACTCTGGATTATTTAACATAGAAACCCAAAGGATTTTCGCTCTAAACTATTAAAGGTGCCCTCACACTGGCATTTGTCTAGTTTGCAATGTGGGAGAAAGATTTGTTTAAAGAGATAAATCTAACCTGGGAGCTGTGCCTTTCACGATGTTAATGAACTCACTCCGAGACACAAACTGGCTGGGATGAGATCATTCATGTTTTTATACGTTATTTGCATATCCACTTATATGACATGGCCAGAAGCACTTCCTGATAGCTGCTGACTTTGTTCTATGATTGGTCCATTAAGACAAAAGGAGTTTGGAGTCCAATGTCAAATGCACTCGGTCTGATACTTATGAGATGATTTTCTTTTATTTCTCTAAACACATGTCCTATCACAACATGGTACAGCGCATCTGTACAGCCGGGAGACTGGATACTATTATTACTTAATTAGAAACATAGAAACATAGAAACATAGAAAATAGGTGCAGGAGTAGGCCATTCGGCCCTTCTAGCCTGCACCGCCATTCAATGAGTTCATGGCTGAACATGCAACTTCAGTACCCCATTCCTGCTTTCTCACCATACCCCTTGATTCCCCTAGTAGTAAGGACTTCATCTAACTCCTTTTTGAATATATTTAGTGAATTGGCCTCAACAACTTTCTGTGGTAGAGAATTCCACAGGTTCACCACTCTCTGGGTGAAGAAATTCCTCCTCATCTCGGTCCTAAATGGCTTCCCCCTTATCCTTAGACTGTGTCCCCTGGTTCTGGACTTCCCCAACATTGGGAACATTCTTCCTGCATCTAACCTGTCTAACCCCGTCAGAATTTTAAACGTTTCTATGAGGTCCCCTCTCATTCTTCTGAACTCCAGTGAATACAAGCCCAGTTGATCCAGTCTTTCTTGATAGGTCAGTCCCGCCATCCCGGGAATCAGTCTGGTGAACCTTCGCTGCACTCCCTCAATAGCAAGAATGTCCTTCCTCAGGTTAGGAGACCAAAACTGTACACAATACTCCAGGTGTGGCCGCACCAAGGCCCTGTACAATTGTAGCAACACCTCCCTGCCCTTGTACTCAAATCCCCTCGCTATGAAGGCCAACATGCCATTTGCTTTCTTAACCGCCTGCTGTACCTGCATGCCAACCTTCAATGACTGATGTACCATGACACCCAGGTCTCTTTGCACCTGCCCTTTTCCTAATCTGTCACCATTCAGATAATAGTCTGTCTCTCTGTTTTTACCACCAAAGTGGATAACCTCACATTTATCCACATTATACTTCATCTGCCATGCATTTGCCCACTCACCTAACCTATCCAAGTCACTCTGCAGCCTCATAGAATCCTCCTTGCAGCTCACACTGCCACCCAACTTAGTGTCATCCGCAAATTTGGAGATACTACATTTAATCCCCTCGTCTAAATCATTAATGTACAGTGTAAACAGCTGGGGTCCTGCTTTACATTGTCTAATATACTGCTCCCATCACATTCTGCCAGTTGTAAACCCCAATGCTTCGCACCGTAGTATTGGTTATGATCGTTCCTGTGGGTCTACTATCGACTATTAGAAGTTGCACCAACTGACTCCAAATCACTATCCTCCAGAATAAATAAAATTTAAAACAATTTCTGATAGAAGTACTGCCAGTCAAAAAAGGTTTAAACATTGTATTCAACGTTTACATTAAAAAAACATCGATCCCTTAGTAAAAGGAGCACATCCTAAATTATTTCTGATCTTCTAAAATTTATTAATCTCACAATTTAAGGCATTTTACTTGACAAATAAAAATCCCACCGGATAAATCAACATCGTCCTCAATGTTCATGCGTATCTTTATAAATGAGATGCTTTGGGACAGAATTTACTGTAAAAATAAGGCTAATATGAAAAAACGGAAGTTGCTGTCCGAGATGTGCCACTCCTCCATAAACTGTGCGAAAACGTCACCTCACCATGTGGTCCTCCATTCAAATGTATTGAATGGTGTGAAGTTCCTGTACTGACATCGTAGATACAGACTACATTCGTCACAGAAAGTTAGGCATTGCCCATTTCAGTCTAGGTAGCCTTTTTAACTGCATGATATGGCTTAATAACTGCCAAACAAACTACCTCTGGTGCTGAAAATTAACTTTTACAATTGTGGAGTCTCATTCCTCCAGATTTGAATTGTTAGCAGATTTTTAAAATAATTTAAATGTATTTTTTATGTTTTTTTTGGGCTGGACTTTCCACTGATGATCGCTGGGCTATCACCCATTTATCGCCCAAATAGGCAGGCTATCGCCCATTTTACTTAAAAAGTGGAAAGTTGGGCCGGAACATCGCCAGCTGAACTTTCGGCACACAAGCATTTCACATCGCCGAGTTGATCGCCCACCGCAACTTTCAGCACATCACCCACATATCGCCAGGCTGATCGCTCACCGAGAAGATCGCTAGAGATTGCTGGAGAAAAGCTGCTCCTAACTGGCACTCTTCACAGAATTCGGCACTACGGACACCATTTTGAACACCGGAGGAAGTGAGACGCTGCTTGAAGAAGGGGCTTACCAGTATAATTAATTTGAGTTATTTTAAGGGCCTTACTGACTCATCTGCTCACATTTCTATTTATCGAGGACAAAGGACATTTATAGCAATAGTGATAGGGTCTGTAACTTCTCTACTATTATTGTGAATACTCACATGCTGGAGACTGAAGTTGGGTTTAGTGAAGAGCCCAATCAAAGAGATGGCAGACTGACGCGGAGGAGACGACCTTACACACGACGAACTTACAGGGAAAAGCAATCATACCTGAACTTGTCCGATAACGCGTGCTTCCGAAAGGAGGTCATTGCTGAGATATGCCAGCTAATTAAGGGAGATCTGCAGTCTACCAGCACCATCAGGACCACACTGCCTGTTGAGGTAAAGGTTTCTACGGCACTTTCCTTCTACGCATCGGGCTCCTTTCAGGCTTCAGCTGGCGACATTTGTGGTATTTCTCAGCACGCCATACATTTCTCCATTCTACAGGTGACTCAAGCCCTTTACGCATGCAGGATGGACTTTATAAGCTTCCCTATGACCAGGGAGGCAAAGACCGGGAGGGCTTTGGGTTTCTCGAGAATAGCAAACTTCCCCAAGGGGCAGGGAGCAATAGACTGTACGCACTTCGCCCTGAGAGCACCTTTACAGGATATGGAAGTGTTTCAGAACCGAAAGGGATTCCACTCCCTGAATGTGCAGCTCATTATCGACCACAACCAAATAATCATGGCAGTAAATGCTAATTTTCCAGGCAGCATCCATGATGCGCACATCTTGCGTGAGAGCACTGTCTCTGACCTGTTTAAAAGTCAGCCACAAAGTCACGGTTGGTTGCTGGGGAATAAAGGATATGGCCTTGGCAGTTGGCTCATGACCCCCCCTGAGTAATCCCCAGACGGAAGCCAAGAAGTGCTACAATGAAAGCCATATCGTCGAAAAGACAATTGGAGTGCTGAAGCAGCGCTTCAGATGCCTGGAGCACTCTGGAGGCAGCCTGCAATACCACCCTGACCAGGTCGCTGAGTTTACTGTGGTGTGCTGCATGTTGCATAACCTAGCTATAAGGAGAGGACAACAATTGCCAGATGGGGCTGCCGGTCCCCCTCAGGAGAGAGTGGAGACGGAAGAGGCAGTTGAGGAGGAGGAGGAGGAGGAGGAGGATGAGGACGACCTCAACGAGGACAATCAGCCTAGTGATGAATCCATGGCTGCCACTCTCCCCCTCCCCCCCGCAAGACTGGAAAAGTCCCATGGGAGTTACGCAGCTGCAAAACTCTTGTGAGCAGGTCAGAAATGAAAGCTTTGCATGAACTTAAATTGGTGACAGTTACAGTTACAGTTACGGAAAGACAACAGTTGCAGTTGCGTTGCGTTTCATCCTTGCCTGGTCTGGCCTGGCCAGTTTTCCAACAATTATATTCATGTTTTACTTTACCTTACGTTATTATAAGACACTGCACAATTGTAAAATGCAATAAAAAAATGTAATAATTGAACAATTTAACTTTTTATTTTTAAAATGTAATGCTCACTCCCCCCTCTCCCCAAAAAAATACGGTCACCCAACAATAAATTAAAAAAACATATCCTCCGATATGCGAGCGGACATCCGGGCAATGTTCCCCGTGAACACACACCAAACGCCCGGAGGAGCTCGCGACTTATCGCGACACTCTCCATGCACAGTCTGTACATGCACTCAATGCGAACTGTCAGTAGCAGTGCAAGCCGACCTTGTTGACTCGACCTCTGTGGGGTCAGCATGGGCTTTGTATGCCTTGGAGTTGCCGGCTGCAAGCCGCTTGGTCCCACTACTTCTTCTGTCGAAGATGACGACGACGAACTGGCCGCAGGTACAACATCTAGAGTGATGCAAAGGGGCATCCTCCTCCCTTTCCATAATCTCCTCCTCTGGCTCGGTGGTGTCTTCCTCCTCCTCCGCACCCATGGTGATAACCACCTGCACGTTGCCAGGTGCAGGGATAGGTATGGCCTCTCTTTGTGCCTCTGGTGGTGGTGACCTGCAAAACACAATTGAGCTTATTATTACCAGAACAGAAGGATACACATGATTCTTGTGCCGTGCTGGCATACATAGGAGGAGCAGCACTACTACAATAAATGTGGCCGAGAGACATTACATATTAATGCATCATATGATAGTACATATGGTAGCACATCTATGTGTAATTCACTGCCCCAGAGAGCTGTGGAGGCCGGATCAATCGGAGATAGACAGAATGATAAGGGAGTGAAGGTTTATGGGGAGCGGACAGAGAAGTGGAGCTGAGCCCGACATCAGGTCAGCCATGATCTTATCAAATGGCGGAGCAGGCTCGAGGGGCCAGATGGTCTGCTCCTGCTCCTATTTCTTATGTTCTTATGTTGTTAACCGGAGAGTGGCACAGAAGCTGCATGCATAACATGACATAATTCGTATATTATAATGAATTGCTGTTACATTACTTTGAATTAACACTGCTTTACACATTACTCACGTGACGCAAGGGAGGGTTCTGCATCACCACGGGTGGTGGCCGAGCGACTGATGCTGCAGACCAGTGCCGCAGCGCGTTCCTCCAAGTGGGTGAGTGTACATAGCTGTGCGGGCTCTCCTCTAGTGCGCCTACGCTCTGAGTGATTCTTAGATAGCTTCCTCTGCAAACGTGACAAGAGCATGGCATAAGCTAATTGACTAGGTACGATCATGGAAAGACAACAGTTTCCAACATTATATGCGAATAGGGTTTGCATCCACAATTGATGCATGGTTATAACAAAGATCGTGTTTAGGATCTAATGCTTGACACAAACATCTAGACTACAATCTCCATGAAGGGCCCCCAGGTGTGGTGGGAATCAGATCAGCTGGTGAGCTCGGCAATGACAGGAGCTAATGTCCCAAAGTGTCCCAGGGCAGACACTGAGCCAGGGCAGCTCTCCCCCAGTCCAGGCTGGGTCACTGTGTAAGTGACAGCAGCCGGAGAGACTGACACAGTCTGGGTAAAGGTGACCGGACCCCTCAGTGCTCAGTCATGCTCCAACCACCAACGTAACCCAAAAGGAGACAGTGCCAAAATTAGACTTAACGGGCGCAGGTTCAGAACCCTGTCCAGATCTTCGCAAGAAATTTATGCAAGAATAACCAGCTTAATTTCAATCCGGCAGATTTACATATTCTGTGGATCATTACAATTTAAAATCTATTTAATACTTACTCTTGCTGAAGCAACCAGGCTGTTCCACCTCTTCCTACATTGGTCAGATCCCCTCACCTCGAGAAAACACCACATCGGTGATCTCAGACCACAATTTTCTGTATGCCCGTGGTGGAGGTTTCCCACGCCCACCCTGGGTTAATTGGCCCCACCTCGAATGCACCTCCCGGACGAGGGCCTCATTTGCTTCGTCCGGAAAGGGCTTTGCCCTCCTCTTTCTCCCCCTCCACATCTCTGGCGACTGGATGTCGGACATTTTCTGCTTTATATACATTTCTCTCTCTTTCTCTCTATTTCTATCTGACTTTCTTTCTCTCGCCTTTCTCTCCTTCCCCGTACTTTCTGCGCATGCCTGGATGACCCCTGACCTCCCAAATCACGGGAAACCTTCTTTGTCAAAAAAACACATGCGCAGAAAGGCCGTTGCTCGGGACGCCTTGCCTTCCACATCCCTGATGCCCATTTTGCAGTGCTAAGGCCCAATCCACATTGCTGGGCTATCGTTGGGAAAAAAAAAGCCGAAAGTTGCGATCCAAAAAATGAGCAATCTTCCAGCAATCCTAAGGCTGGAACATCGGTGGAAAGTCGAGCCCTTTCTGTCTTATTTTTCCTCTTTCAATCTTTCGTTTCCTCTTTATTTCACTTTCTGTTCCTCATTTGACATTGAATTAACTAGACTAAGTTATACTTCCTGGTTCAGACTCTGCGCTGCTCATTAAACAATACTTCAATCTGATTGGTTAAAGAGACAGCCAGTTGCTTGCCCTGTTCACATGGGTCCCAGATGCCCTGTATCGTTTGGCTCTCTAACTTACAGCAACTTCCAGTACAAAAGGTCATAGAAATTAAATAGTCAAGGACAAGTCTAACGAATGGCTGGGCCATTTGTCCCCAGCTACAGTAAATTCTGGCCCATTATTTTGGGGGATTTTTCTTCCCTTAAATAATGTTTGAAAGCAAAATGAAAGTTATTTGTACATTGTATAAAATAAACACCACATGATGACAATTAAGAATGAGTGGACCCAGCTGCAAATGTCTTTGTGTTGTGTTCAATCACTGGTTTCAGGGCCCGTGTGGTGCCGTTTGCATCTTCCACTCTACAATCATTTGCTTTTCCTTTGAATATCGTGGCCCCCACTTATCATCTCTTATCGAGAAGCCTCACTCATTTTTCTTTTCTGGTGTGACTGGTGACTTTTTTTGACTGCCTATTTCTGTTTAATGTCACTTTTCTCATCATGCACGCCATTTACGTGTTTTTCATCACACAGATATGGCTTTAAATGGACAGTCCAATCAACAACTTCCCAAATCTGAAAGAGGTTGTACAAAACAAATCTTCTTGGATGAGCATCAGATAGAAAGCTTACTTTTTGTGGGGTTTCCCATTTGTGGAGGGAAAGAGACCTGGGAAATAAAATGTCAACAATAATCAATTGTAGATGATATACACAAAATGCTGAAAACACATCAAAGGACAGGGAAAGGCCAGCTGGTCTTTCGAGCTGGTCGCACATTATCATGCTGCACATCATGACCCCTCCATCCTACTTCTCCCCCACCAACGAGCCATATAATCACCTGGGAGAGGTTTAAAAGAAAAAAAATTCAGTTAATTGGGGAAAAAAATTCGAGAAAATTCCTCTGCAACCTTTGAAGGAGATCAAACAAACTCCAGGCGACCATGACATCCTCAGTACCCACTTACCTTCAGATTATACATAGTTATGTCAGCCACACTCAGAGATTTGTTTCGCTCCCTTATGAATGCTTGCACCAAATCTGCACCCAATCTACCTCTTGATATCTAACTTAGTCCTATGCTTACATAACTTATAATTGAATCCCTTGATATACAACTAGACAGATCGGTTCAAAGCAACATCAATTTATCTAGGAACATTCCAAGGTGCTTACCCAAATAGGTGTAAGGAAATGGATGACAAGCCAGAACTGAGACTTTAGAAAGGGTGACCAAATGCTAGGTAAAAGAGATGGGTTTTAATAGACTGAGAGGCTTAAGGAGGGAATTTCAAAGAGTAGGACTATTGGCAGCTGAAAGTTCCAACACCAATGGTGGAACAAAGGGAGGGATGATGCAGAAGTCTAGAGTCAGAGGAACAAAATATTCGGAAGATATAGGGTTGGAGGAGACTGCAGAGAAAGGGTGAGGGAAAGTCATGGATGGATGTATAGATGATGACAAGGATTTCAAATTTCATGCATTGAAGGACCAACAATGACAGAGGTGATAGGTAAGGAAGTCTTGGTGAATGACAAGATCCGCAGTTCCATTTCATCTTTCTCTTCATCCGCACTTTAACCAAAAACTTCTTTCCTTCCTTTCAGGTGTCAAGGAGCATAAACTTCAACAACTCTTGGACACCAATGTCCCTCCGGAACCTTCTTCCCCTACACTTCCCTCTGATCCCATTCATTCTTCCAATCTCACCCCCTGCCGTGTTTTCACTATCCCCTCTGACATTCCTTTCTCTGACCCCGAAGGATCAGTCTTCAGCAAAGCTCTGAGCTTCATCCCCTTACGTCCCCAACCTCAATGAATTTCGAGCTCAGCGCGATGCTGAGCACTTCTTCCGCCGCCTTTGCCTCCATGCCAGCTTCTTCGGCCAGGAGTCTTCGCCCCCACACAGCTGACCCTGCTTTCAGAATTCTCGCTCTACCTGGACCCCTCCCTCTGGCCTCACCCTCTCTAGATCTTTTCATTGCAAACTGCCGACGGGACATCGGCCGTCTCAATTTCTGCACTCCCCTCACTCCAACCTACCTCCCTCTGAACTTGCAGCATGCCGCTCACGCGGATCCAACCCCAACCTCGTCATTAAACCTGCTGACAAGGGTGACACTGTTGTTGTTTTGCGAACCAACCTCTACCTTGCAGAGGCTGATCGCCAACTCTCTGACACCTCCTCCTACCCCCTGCAGACCATGACCTCACCACTGAACATCGAGCCATCATTTCCCAGACCGTCACTGACCTCATCTCCTCTGGAGATCTTCCCTCCACAGCCGCCAAATCATAGGTCCCCAACCCCACACAGCCCGCTCCTACTTCCTTCCCAAGATCCACAAATAGGACCGCCCTGGTCGACCTATCGTTTCAGCCTATTCTTGCCCACAGAACTTATTTCTTCCTATCTCAACTCTATTTTTTCTCCCCTTGTCCACTCTCTTCCCACCTACATCCGCGACTCCTCCAACGCCCTCCATCACTTTTACAGTTTCCAGTTTCCTGGCCCCAACCATCTCCTTTTCACCATGGACGTCCAATCCCTCTACACTTCCATCTCCCACCGGGATGGCCTGAGGGCGCTCCGATTCTTCCTCGAGCAGAGGCCCAGCCAGTCCCCATCCACCACCACCCTCCTCCTCTGCCTGGCTGAACTTGTTCTCACATTGAACAACTTCTCCTTTAACTCCACTCACTTTCTCTAAATTAAAGGTATTGCTATAGGGACCCGCATGGGTCCTAGCTACGCCTGCCTTTTTGTGGGATATGTGGAACATTCTTTGTTCCAGTCCTACTCGGGTCCCCACCCTCATCTCTTTTTCCGATACATTGATAACTGTCTCGGTGCCGTTTCCTGCTCTCGCCCTGAACTTGAAAATTTAATTCACTTTGCATCGAATTTCCACCCTTCCCTCATCTTCACATGGTCCACCTCCGACTCTTCCCTTCCCTTCCCTTCCTCGACTTCTCTGTCTCGATTTCTGGGGATAGGCTTTTGACCAGTATCCACTATAAGCCCACTGACTCCCACAGCTACCTGGACTACACTTCCTCCCACCCCGCATCCTGTAAGGACTCCATTCCATTCTCCCAGTTTCTCCATCTCCATCGCATCTGCTCTGATGACACCACCTTTCACACTAGTGCCTCTGACATGTCTTCCATTTTCCACAACCAATGATTCCCCTCCGCCATGGTTAACATGGCCCTCGACCGTGTCAGTTTTATTTCCAGCACCTCTACTCTCACTCCCACCTTCCCTCTCAAAAACACGAGAAGGTTCCCCTTGTCCTCACCTTTCACTCCACCAGCCTCCAACAGTCAATGGATCATCCTCCGCCATTTCCACCTCCATCGTGATCCCACCACCAATCACATCTTCCCTTCCTCTCCCCTCTCAGTGTTCCGAAGGGACCGCTCCCTCTGCGACACCCTGGTCCATTCTGCAGTCACCCCCAGCACCCCTTCCCCTTCCCACGGCACCTTCCCGTGCAAGTGCAGGAGATGCAACACCTGCCCTTTTACCTCCTCCCTTCCCATTATCCAGGACCCCAAATATTCCTTCCAGGTGAAACAGCGATTTACTTGTACTTTCAATTTAGTATACTGTATTCACGGCTCACGATGTGGTCTCTTCTACATTGGGGAGACCAAACGTAGATTGGGTGACCGCTTTGCTGAACACCTCCATTCAGTCCGTAAATGTGACCCTGAGTTTCCGGTCGCCTATCACTTTAATTCTCCATTCCACTCCCACTCTGATATCTCCATCCTCAGACGACTCCACTGTTCCAATGAAGCTCAAGGAACAGCACCTCATCTTTCATTTAGGCACTTTACAGCCTTCTGGACTCAACATCGAGTTCAAAAATTTCAGAGCATAACCTCTGGCCATCTTTGGCTCCCTTCCGTCCCCCCCATCTTATGTTTTTGTTCTTCTCTTTGTCTCTAATGGCAGCTGGCCATTACTCTGCCATTCACACCCTATCCAGATTAACCTTTTTCTGACTTCTGTCATTACCATTTCAATTCGGCCCATCATCCCTTGTTTCTCTAATCTCTCCTGCCTTCCACCCTATCACAGACCTTCACTTTTGTTCTTTCTTCCCCTCCCCCTTTCAGTTCTTAAGAATGTGCTCTTTCCGAACATTTAGCAGTTGAGACCAAGAGTCGTCGACCCGAAATTTTAACTCTATTTTTCTCTTCACAGATGCTGCCTGACCCGCTGAGATTTCCAGCATTCTCTGTTTTTATTTCAGATTCCAGCATCAGCAGTATTTTGCTTTTGTATATTGGTGAATGACAAGTTGGAGTTTATCGAGGGTGAATGATGGGAGGCTAGCAAGGAGAGGGTTAACGTGATTGAGTCTGGAGGTGAAGAAGACTGAAATCACATAACTGTTTAATGCAACAGCAATGAATGAGCCCTTTAAAAATTCAGAAATTCAATATATGGAATGAATTTTTTTTTTTAAAAAGGACACGAGGTCTAATTAAACCAGTCTCACTTTAATAGATCAACTCTACCGTGCTGCTCCCCATATCTCCCAATCCCTTCACCTTCAGATTTCAATTGTCTTTTGAAACATTCATACAATTGAATTTAATGGACTTCCCATGTTACTGACTTGACAATTCTATTCTCTGTTGGGTGAAAAAGTTGTTCCTGGCTTCATACTCCAAACTTCCTAGTTTTTCAGTATCTTCTCATACTTAACCTCAAGGTCTCAATTAGACTAGGATTCTGTTCCAAGTACACCAAAATGTACTGCATCACAAACACAGACTAACAAATGCCTCTTCAACAAATCAGTCACTGGAATGCTGCCTCACCCGTTGCATTTTTCAATAGCTTAAATGTTTGCTTATCTTTCTAAATCATTATTTTGTAATAAAAATGAGTTAATTTGGGATTACATCAACCAATTGCTTGGGTGGTCAAGTTGCTCAGAGATGTGCTGCCAAAATGGTGGTCCTGGCAATACTAAGGGAGTAAGTAGATTCATGAAATGAATTCTAAAACTACGGTAAATAAACTTCGAAATATAAAGTCATGGCAAGGTCTGAATATCTAATCACTTGCTACATAGCGACTTGTGTTTAAATGAAATCAGAATTTCCAATATGCATTCCTGGCTGGCAAAACTCCCCAATGAGAGCACAAAGCTGGTAAATTATCATTTAAATCTTTTTGTTCAGGATTACTGTCAAACATCTGCCATTAGGTGTCTATTGCTACACAAGCCCAGTGTGAGGATATACAGCCTTTAAATTAAGTTAACATTTATGCCATTCATACTGCAGTGGAACTTTGACCACAGTTATCATCAATTTAATGAACAGCTCAACACAACTGTACTTCAAAAGCAATAGCATAAGAAAGAAACAGAAGAACACATTGAAAAATACTTGTAAAAATAATAAGTTGCTAATACAATTGATCATTGGGAATGAATCAATGTAATGACTAATTACAGTTTGCCAGACAGAACGGTTATTGAGGACAAGAGGATCCAGAATACCATATATAACGTTGCTGAATGTGCTTTACATGATAGCAGCATATAAGGAAAGGCAAAGTGACAGTGTCATGTCATCTTCCATGTTTGAAAGGGGATGTGTGCGCGTGTGTGAGATGTGTGCGCGCTGAGATGTGTGTGTAATGCAAGATGTGTGTGAGATGCGATCGAAGGTGCGATGCGCGAGGGATAGAAACATAGAAACAAGGTGCAGGAGTAGGCCATTCGGCCCTTCGAGCCTGCACCACCATTCAATGAGTTCATGGCTGAACATGCAACTTCAGTACCCCATTCCTGCTTTCTCGCCATACCTCTTGATCCCCCTAGTAGTAAGGACTACATCTAACTCCTTTTTGAATATATTTAGTGAATTGGCCTCAACAACTTTCTATGGTAGAGAATTCCACAGGTTCACCACTCTCTGGGTGAAGAAGTTTCTCCTCATCTCGGTCCTAAATGGCTTACCCCTTATCCTTAGACTGTGACCCCTGGTTCTGGACTTCCCCAACATTGGGAACATTCTTCCTGTATCTAACCTGTCCAAACCCGTCAGAATTTTAAACGTTTCTATGAGATCCCCTCTTATTCTTCTGAACTCCAGTGAATACAAGCCCAGTTGATCCAGTCTTTCTTGATATGTCAGTCCCACCATCCCGGGAATCAGTCTGGTGAACCTTCGCTGCACTCCCTCAATAGCAAGAATGTCCTTCCTTAAGTTAGGAGACCAAAACTGAACACAATACTCCAGGTGTGTCCTCACCAAGGCCCTGTAGTAACACCTCCCTGCCCCGTACTTAAATCCCCTCGCTATGAAGGCCAACATGCCATTTGCTTTCTTAACCGCCTGCTGTACCTGCATGCCAACCTTCAATGACTGATGTACCATGACACCCAGGTCTCATTGCACCTCCCCTTTTCTTAATCCGTCATCATTCAGATAATAGTCTGTCTCTCTGTTTTTACCACCAAAGTGGATAACCTCACAATTATCCACATTATACTTCATCTGCCATGCATTTGCCCACTCACTTAACCTATCCAAGTCACTCTGCGGCCTCATAGCATCCTCCTCGCAGCTCACACTGCCACCCAACTTAGTGTCATCCGCAAATTTGGAGATATTACATTTAATCCCCTCGTCTAAATCATTAATGTACAATGTAAACAGCTGGGGCCCCAGCACAGAACCTTGCGGTACCCCACTAGTCACTGCCTGCCATTCTGAAAAGTACCCATTTACTCCTACTCTTTGCTTCCTGTCTGCCAACCAGTTCTCAATCCACGTCAGCACACTACCCCCAATCCCATGTGCTTTAACTTTGCACATTAATCGCGAGGGAAGGTGCGACGCGCGGGGGATGGTGCGACGCGCGAGGCGCGAGCGATGCTCGAAGGATGGTGCGATGCGCGAGAGAAGGTGCGATGCGCGAGAGATTGGTGTGATGCGCGAGAGATTGGTGTGATGCGCGAGAGATTGGTGTGATGCGAGAGAGATGCAGGAGATGGGTGAGATGCGCGAGAGGTGCTCCTCCATTTCGGCTGCCCCCCAAAAGTTTGTCACCATCCTCCGCCTGCTCTACGACAACATGCAAGCCGTGATCCCAACCAACGCATCCACCACAGACACATTCCACGTCCGGACCGGGGTCAAACAGGGCTGCATCATCACATCAACCCTCTTCTCGATCTTCCTCGCTGTCATGCTCCACTTCACACTCAACAAGCTCCCCGCTGGAGTGGAACTAAACTACAGAACCAGTGGGAAACTATTCAACCTTCGTCGTCTCCAGGCCAGATCCAAGACCATCCCAACCTCTGTTGTCGATCTACAGTACGCGGATGACGCTTGCGTCTGTGCACATTCAGAGACATTCATAGTTAACATCTTCACTGAGGCATATGAAAGCATGGGCCTTATACTAAACATCCGTAAGACAAAGGTCCCCCACCAACCCGACCCCGTCACACAGCACTGCCCCCCCCAATCATCAAGATCCATGGCGCAGCCCTGGACAATGTAAACCACTTGCTATACCTCGGGAGCCTAGTATCAGCAAGGGGAGACGAGGTTCAACACCGCCTCCAGCCGTCTGAGGAAGAGAGTGTTTCATGATCAGGCCCTCAAATCTAGCACCAAACTCATGGTCTACAGGGCTGTAGTGATACCCGCCCTCCTGTATGGCTCAAAAACATGGGCCACATACAATAGACACCTCAAATCGCTGGAGAAATACCATCAACGACATCTCCGCAAAATCCTGCCAATCCCCTGGGAGGACAGATGCACAAATGTTAGCATTCTCGATCAAGCCAACATCCCCAGCATCGAAGCACTGACCACACTCGACCAGCACCATTGGGCGGGCCACATTGTTCACATGCTGGACACAAGACTCCCAAAACACGCGCTCTATTGGAACTCCTCCACGGCAAGCAAGCTCCAGGTGGGCAGAGGAAATGTTGCAAGGACACCCTCAAAGCCTCCTTGATAAAATGCAACATCCCTGACACCTGTGAGTCCCTGGCCAAAGACTGCCCTAAGTGGAGGAAGAGCATCTGGGAGGGCGCTGAGCACCTCGAGTCTCATCGCCGAGAGCATGCAAAAAACAAGCGCAAGCAGTGGAAGGAGCGTACGGCAAACCAGTCCCACCCACCACTTCCCTCAACGACCGTCTGTCCCACCTGTGACAGAGACTGTAATTCCCGTATTGGACTGTTCAGTCACCTGAGAACTCACTTTGAGTGAAAGCAAGTCTTCCTTGATTTCGAGGGACTGCCTATGATGATGATGTGCGTGTATACGATGTGTGTGTGTGTGTGCGCGTATGTGAGAGAGAGGTGTGTGTGTGTGTGTGTGTGTGTGACAGAGGTGTGTGTGCGTGAGAGAAAGATGTGTGTGTGTGTGTGTGTGTGTGTGTGTGTGTGAGAGAGTGAGAGGCATGTGTGTGTGAGATGTGTGTGCGTGTGTATGTGAGATGTGTGTGTGTGTGTGTGCGTGTGTATGTGAGATGTGTGTGTGTGTGTGTGCGTGTGTATGTGAGATGTGTGTGTGTGTGTGTGTGTGTGTGTGTGAGGTGTGTGTGAGGTGTGTGTGAGTGTGTGAGGTGTGTGTGTGTGTGTGAGATGTGAGGTGTGAGGGTGTGTGTGTGTGTGTGTGTGTGTGTGTGTGTGTGTGTGTGTGAGGTGTGAGGGTGTGTGTGTGTGAGGTGTGAGGGTGTGTGTGCATGCATGTGCGCGCGTGCGTGTGCATGAGATGAATGATCTAAAGGGCCGAGATCATTAGGTAAATATTGTCCTTTGAGTGAAAAATACATTATTTTATAACCAGACTGACTGGGCCAAATGTTTAAATCATTCAGGGCCATGAGACTGGAATGTTCGTGCCTCTGTAATAAAGTGGCTGAGGTCACAGGCTCTTGTACGAGAATGTGATAAGTACGCCAACTCACAGCGAGCCTCATGATCTTCTGTGCTATTTCTGTAAACAAGAATAAACTGTAGTCTTACAAAACGTGCAAGAGAAAGAAGGAACAGTTGACACAACTACACATGATTCTGAGCAAGCTGGTCTCAAACAAAATAAATCCTATAGCAATTATAATGGTTATTTAACCAAATTGATATTGTATCACTTTATTAAATAATTGAGGTGTGCACCTTGAAAGTTCTAGATGGATTATATACGTTTTGATTTGGTGGTATTCTAAGGGCTAGACTTTCCACTTCACATCGCTGGCCTAGTGCCCATATATCGCCCAAAACGGACTGCTATCGCCCATTTTGACTGAAAAGTGGAAATTTAGGCTGGAACATCACCGGAAAATTAGCCCCCCAACTTTCGGCTCACATCGCCGAACTGATCACCCGCACATCGCCCAGTTCAACTTTCGGCACATCGCTGGGCTGATCGATCGCCAAGAACATCGCTGGAGAATAGTCTGGCTTCCTATGTCCCCAAGCTGCTAGGAATTAGTTTTACTTTACATTATAAGTTGCTGCCGCACTGTGCAAACTGCATGCTAGGATTGCCAGTCATGAAGATATGGGCTATTATTCCAACAATATGTATCCTCTACACACTGCAGGAATATAGCTATCTTGGGGAAACCAATTACTGACTATATACACATACAAATGACATGACATTGTAGCAGGTAGTGCTCAATGTGGTCTATTACTGCATCACACAAAGCCTCATGCTACACCATAATTAATACTAAATACAAAATCCCTCCAGCCAGAACTATATCCATGTGTGGCCAGCAGGAGATGGGTGGGATTATGGTAAGTGAAGAATATATATAATTTGAAAAGAGAGACAGTAGTTTTCTTGACTCCATGTGCTCCACAGAGTCAGTGGAATGTTCCTCGCGAGAGATGGGATGAGAACTGTCCAAGAAGGGAAGGGAAAATCAGAGCTAGACTTTGTGAAGCTGAATGATAAGTAAATTGGAAGCAGATTTAATGAATATCTCAAGATCATTGAGAGCAAGCAGGAACACTAACATACAATATAACAGAGGAAGAGGTTGTGCAGGGATTGAAACAAAGTGTCCCAATCCTACTCAAGGCCCTACCATGACCTCCCACAAAAAGGTAGGCATAGCCAAGGCCCATGTAGATTCCCATATTCAACCTCTTTTATTTGGAGTTAAATGATTTGTTCAAGGTAAGTGAAGGAAGGTGGCGGTGGATGGGGATTAGTGGCCTGCTGTTCAAAAAGAAAGAGAGGGCACATAGACCACTCTGGTGAGGGATGGAGGTACACAGGACTGAATATCTATGGTGAAAAGGAAATTATAAGAGCTAGAAAGTCTGAAATTCTTAAAGGGCCATAGCGCATCGAAGTAGTCACAGATATAGGTGAATAAATACATAATAAATGAAGGAAAGGAAAAGATCAACTAGTCCATTTAGCCTGTCCCATATAGTTGTGTTGTCTAATGCATCATGATACAGACACTCCCTATCAACCCAGAGTACGTAACCTTCTGGTGGAGCCAAAAACACAAAAACCCAGGTCATCAGGGGGGAAAAAACCTTGAAAATTCTTCGATATCCCTTTAGTCCAGGAGATCACATTGACTTCAATTTATATTACAACAACTTGCATTTATATAGCACCTTTAACATAGGAAAATGTCCCAAGGAACTTCACGGAAGTGTTATCAAACGAAGTGTGACACAGTCACACAAGGAAATATTCGGACAGACGATCAAAAGCTTGGTCAAAGAGGTAGGTTTTAAGCAGTGAAAGAGGTTAGAGTCTAGATAAAAGGGTTAAGTTTGGTGGAAGAGAAACAAATCAATCTCCTGGGACAGTCTTGTTTGATTAGTGTTAGCAATGTTGAATATAGGGCTGTAGGGAGCTGATACTCAGGCAGAGTCAGCATGGATTTATGAAGGGGAAGTCATGTTTGACAAATTTGCTGGAGTTCTTTGAGGATGTAACAAATAGGGTGGATAAAGAGGAACCAGTGGATGTGGTGTATTTGGACTTCCAGAAGGCATTTGACAAGCTGCCACATAAAAGGTTACTGCACAAGATAAAAGTTCACGGGGTTGGGGGTAATATATTAGCATGGATAGAGGATTGGCTAACCAACAGAGAGTCGGGATAAGTGGTTCATTCTCTGGTTGGCAATCAGTAACTAGTGGGGTGCCGCAGGGATCAGTGCTGGGACCCCAACTATTTACAATCTATATTAACGACTTGGAAGAAGGGACTGAATGTAACGTAGCCAAGTTTGCTGACGATACAAAGATGGGAGGAAAATCAATGTGTGAGGAGGACACAAAAAATCTGCAAAAGGACAGACAGGCTAAGTGAGTGGGCAAAAATTTGGCAGATGGAGTATAATGTTGGAAAGTGTGAGGTCATGCTCTTTGATTTTTTTTCTGCCAAAGTGCAAGTTAATATTTAAATGGAAAAAGATTGCAAAGTGCTGCAGTACAGCGGGACCTGGGGGCACTTGAGCATGAAACACAAAAGGATAGCATGCAGGTGCAGTAAGCGATCAGTAAGGCCAATGGTATGTTGACCTTTATTGCAAAGGGGATGGAGTATAAAAGCAGGGAAGTCTTGCTACAGCTATACAAGATATTGGTGAGGCCACACCTAGAATACTGCATGCAGTTTTGGTTTCCATGTTTACGAAAGGATATACTTGCTTTGGAGGCAGTTGAGAGAAGGTTCACTCAGTTGATTCCGGGGATGAGGAGGTTGACATGAGGAAGGTTGAGTAGGTTGGGCCTCTACTCATTGGAATTCAGAAGAATGAGAGGTGATCTTATCGAATGACGTGAGTAGCACGTGTAGCGAGTTGGTCTTACCGCAGGTGAAGGGTCCACAGCCAGATAGGGAATGGAAGATCAGTAGGAAGAGCAGTGCAAGGACGGTAGTGCAGGGGTCCCCTGCGGTCATCCCCCTGCAAAACAGATACACCGCTTTGAGTGCTGTTGGGGGGGATGACTCATCAGGGGAGGGCCGCAGCAGCCAGGTTCATGGCACCGTGGCTGGTGCTGCTGCACAGGAGGGCAGAAAAAAAGAGTGGGAGACCAATAGTGATAAGGGATTCAATTGTAAGGGGAATAGATAGGCGTTTCTGCGGCTGCAACCAAGACTCCAGGATGGTATGTTGCCTCCCTGGTGCAAGGGTCAAGGATGTCTCGGAGCGGGTGCAGGACATTCTGAAAAGGGAGGGTGAACAGCCAGTTGTCGTAGTGCACATTGGTACCAACGATATAGGTAAAAAAAGGGATGAGGTTCTACGAAACGACTTTAAGGAGCAAGGAGCTAAATTAAAACGTAGGACCTCAAAAGTAGTAATCTCGGGATTGCTACCAGTGCCACGAGCTAGTCAGAGTAGGAATCGCAGGATAGCTCAGAGGAATACGTGGCTTGAGCAGTGGTGCAGCAGGGAAGGATTCAAATTCGTGGGGTGTTGGAACCGGTTCTGGGGGAGGTGGGACCAGTACAAATCGGACGGTCTGCACTTGGGCAGGACTGGAACTAATGTCCTAGGGGGAGTGTTTGCTAGTGCTGTTGGGGAGGAGTTAAACTAATATGGCAGAGTGATGGGACCCAATGCAGGGAGACAGAGGGAAACAAAATGGAGACAAAAGCAAAAGACAGAAAGGAGATGAGTAAAAGTGGAGGGCAGAGAAACCCAAGACAAAAAACAAAAACGGCCACTGTACAGCAAAATGCTAAAGGGTCAAAGTGTAATAAAAAGGCAAGCATGAAAGCTCGGTGCCTCAATGCAAGGAGTATTCGGAACGCAGGAGAGGGCTCTGAGCTAGTTAGAATGGGTGAGAGCGCAGATGAACAGGACCCCAAGAAAGAATGCAAAAGGCAGGAGGCAACAGAGCAGAGTAGCACTGGGGTAAGTGTAAACCACAAGGTGATAGGAAGGGACAATATGTATGAATATAAAGGGCTGCAGGAGGGGTCAAAACTAAAAATCATGGTTTAAAAACTAGTATTAAAACACTCTACCTAAACGCATGCAGCATTCGAAATAAAGTAAATGAGATGACGGCACAAATCATTACAAATGGGTATGATTTGGTGGCCATTACAGAAACGTGGTTGCAAGGTGGCCAAGACTGGGAATTAAACATACAGGGGTATCTGACAATTCGGAAATATAGGCAAGAAGGGAAAGGAGGTGGGGTAGCTCTGTTAATAAAGGATGATATCAGGGCAGTTGTGAGAGATGATATTGGCTCAAATGAACAAAATGTTGAATCATTGTGGGTGGAGATTAGAGATAGTAAGGGGAAAAAGTCACTGGTGGGCGTAGTTTATAGGCCTCAAATAATAACTTCACGGTGAGGCGGACAATAATCAAGGGAATAATGGAGGCATGTGAAAAAGCAATGGCAGTAATCATGGGGGATTTTAACCTACATATCGATTGGTCAAATCAAATCGCACGGGGTAGCCTTGAGGAGGAATTCATAGAATGCATACGGGATTGTTTCTTAGAACAGTATGTTACAGAACCTACAAGGGAGCAAGCTATCTTAGATCTGGTCCTGTATAATGAGACAGGAATAATAAACGATCTCCTAGTAAAAGATCCTCTCGGAATGAGTGATCACAATATGGTTGAATTTGTAATACAGATTGAGGGTGAGGAAGTAGTGTCTCAAACGAGCGTACTATGCTTAAACAAAGGGGACGACAGTGGGATGAGGGCAGAGTTGGCTAAAGTAGATTGGAAACACAGACTAAACGGTGGCACAATTGAGGAACAGTGGAGGACTTTAAGGAACTCTTTCATGGTGCTCAACAAAAATATATTCCAGTGAAAAAGAAGGGTGGTAAGAGAAGGGATAACCAGCCATGGATAACCAAGGAAATAAAGGAGAGTATCAAATTAAAAACCAATGCGTATAAGGTGGCCAAGGTTAGTGGGAAACTAGAAGATTGGGAAAATTTTAAATGACAGCAAAGAATGACTAAGAAAGCAATAAAGAAAGGAAAGATAGATTACGAAAGTAAACTTGCGCAAAACATAAAAACAGATAGTAAAAGCTTTTACCGATATATAAAACGGAAGAGTGTGACTAAAGTAAATGTTGGTCCCTTAGAAGATGAGAAGGTGGATTTAATAATGGGAAATGTGGAAATGGCTGAGACCTTAAACAATTATTTTGCTTCGGTCTTCACAGTGGAAGACATAAAAACCATGCCAAAAATTGCTGGTCACGGGAATGTGGGAAGGGAGGACCTTGAGACAATCACTATCACTAGGGGGTAGTGCTGGACAGGCTAATGGGACACAAGGTAGACAAGTCCCCTGGTCCTGATGAAATGCATCCCAGGGTATTAAAAGAGATGGCGGAAGTTATAGCAGATGCATTCGTTATAATCTACCAAAATTCTCTGGACTCTGGGGAGGTACCAGCGGATTGGAAAGCAGCTAATGTAACACCTCTGTTTAAAAAAGGGGGCAGACAAAAGGCAGGTAACTATAGGCCGGTTAGTTTAACATCTGTAGTGGGGAAAATGCTTGAAACTATCATTAAGGAAGAAATAGCAGGACATCTAGACAGGAATAGTGCAATCAAGCAGACGCAACATGGATTCATGATGGGAAATCGTGTTTAACTAATTTACTGGAATTCTTTGAGGATATAACGAGCATGGTAGATAGAGGTGTACCGATGGATGTGGTGTATTTAGATTTCCAAAAGGCATTCGATAAGGTGCCACACAAAAGGTTACTGCAGAAGATAAAGGTACGCGGAGTCAGAGGAAATGTATTAGCATGGATAGAGAATTGGCTGGCTAACAGAAAGCAGAGAGTCGGGATAAATGGGTCCTTTTCAGGTTGGAAATCGGTGGTTAGTTAGAGGGTCTAGTAAGGAGGGGGAACTGAGGGAAATCTTTATTAGTCGGGAAATTGTGTTGGGGAAATTGATGGGATTGAAGGCCGATAAATCCCCAGGGCCTGATGGACTGCATCCTAGAGTACTTAAGGAGGTGGCCTTGGAAATAGCGGATGCATTGACAGTCATTTTCCAACATTCCATTGACTCTGGATCAGTTCCTATGGAGTGGAGGGTAGCCAATGTAACCCCACTTTTTAAAAAAGGAGGGAGAGAGAAAACAGGGAATTATAGACCGGTCAGCCTGACCTCAGTAGTGGGTAAAATGATGGAATCAATTATTAAGGATGTCATAGCAGTGCATCTGGAAAATGGTGACATGATAGGTCCAAGTCAGCATGGATTTGTGAAAGGGAAATCATGCTTGACAAATCTTCTGGAATTTTTTGAGGATGTTTCCAGTAAAGTGGACAAAGGAGAACCAGTTGATGTGGTATATTTGGACTTTCAGAAGGCTTTCGACAAGGTCCCACACAAGAGATTAATGTGCAAAGTTAAAGCACATGGGATTGGGAGTAGTGTGCTGACGTGGATTGAGAACTGGTTGTCAGACAGGAAGCAAAGAGTAGGAGTAAACGGGTACTTTTCAGAATGGCAGGCAGTGACTAGTGGAGTGCCGCAAGGTTCTGTGCTGGGGCCCCAGCTGTTTACATTGTACATTAATGATTTAGACGAGGGGATTAAATGCAGTATCTCCAAATTTGCGGATGATACTAAGTTGGGTGGCAGTGTGAGCTGCAAGGAGGATGCTATTAGGCTGCAGAGTGACTTGGATAGGTTAGGTGAGTGGGCAAATGCATGGCAGATGAAGTATAATGTGGATAAATGTGAGGTTATCCACTTTGCTACTTTGTCAAAAGTTTCCCTCAAGTCCTTGCATTATAGAAACTGACCAAGTTTGCCTATGTCGCTGTGAACCACATAAAACCTAGGACTCTTGCAAGGGTCTACATAGTGGAAACGGATTCCATTTCCGGCTTCTATGTGGGAGTGTGAAGAGGTACATAGTAGAACAGTGCAGGTCTTGGCTTTATTACAATGCAGGAGTAGGAGACCACGGGGGGAGATTTTAACCCTACTCACTCAGCAGAGACCTGGCGGGTGGGCAGTTAAAATCACCCTGGCTCTTACCTATCCGAAAGCCGCCATGATCGCAACATCTGCAATTTTAACCTACTCTCCTGAGCAGGGAAGGATATGCGCCTGGAGCCAACAGGGTCATTCTTTACTTGTGCATGATACGGTCTGATATAATTGAAACTTGACTGTAATTTTAACTCTGGCCTGAGCGGGGAATTCACCTAGAGTTACAATCGGGGCCATATGCGGTGCTTTTTAACTGCCATATCACAATAATATTTTTATGTACATGATCAGTAGATAGTTTCCCCAAGATCTCATCAAGCTGGGTTATACTATTACAGTGAATAGGAGGGGGGTGGTGTTAAATGTGAGGGAGGTATTGTGGATTTTTCTAAAAGAAATTATAATAAAAGTACAACATATAGCTTCTTTCAATTAATCTACAAAATATAATTTTCAGGATAAGGAAACATAGAAAATAGGTGCAGGAGTAGGCCATCCGGCCCTTCGAGCCTGCACCATCATTCAATAAGATCATGGCTGATCATTCCTTCAGTACCCCGTTCCTGCTTTCTCTCCATACCCCTTGATCCCTTTAGCCGCAAGGGCCATATCTAACTCCCTTTTGAATATATCCAATGAACTGGCCTCAACAACTCTCTGCAGTAGGGAATTCCGTAGATTAACAACTCTCTGAGTGAAGAAGTTCCTCTTCATCTCAGTCCTAAATGGCTTATCCCTTATCCTAAGACTATGTCCCCTGGTTCTGGACTTCCCCAACATCAGGATCATTCTTCTTGCATCTAACCTGTCCAGTCCAGTCAGAATTTTATATGTTTCTATGAGATCCCCTCTCATCCTTCTAAACTCCAGTGAATACAGGCCCAGTCGATCCAGTCTCTCCTCATAGGTCAGTCCTGCCATCCCAGGAATAAGTCTGATGACCCTTCGCTGCACTCCCTCAATAGCAAGAATGTCCTTCCTCAGAATAGGAGACCAAAACTGAACACAATATTCCAGGTGGGGCCTCACCAAGGCCCTGTACAATTGCAGTAAGACTTCCCTGCTCCTATACTCAAATCCCCTTGCTATGAAGGCCAACATACCATTTGCCTTCTTCACCGCCTGCTGTACCTGCATGCCAACCTTTAATGACTGATGAATCATGACACCCAGATCTCGCTGCACCTCCCCTTTTCCTAATCTGCCGCCATTCAGATAATATTCTACCTTCGTGTTTTTGCCCCCAAAGTGGATAACCTCACATTTATCCACATTATACTGCATCTGCCATGTATTTGCCCACTCACCTAACCTGTCCAAATCATCCTGCAGCCTCTTAGCATCCTCCTCACAGCTCACACCGCCACCCAGTTTAGTGTCATCTGCAAACTTGGAGATATTACACTCAATTCCATCATCCAAATCATTAATATATATTGTAAAGAGCTGGGGTCCCAGCACTGAGCCCTGCAGCACTCCACTAGTCACTGCCTACCATTCTGAAAAGGATCCGTTAATCCCGACTCTCTGCTTCCTGTCTGCCAACCAGTTCTCTATCCACGTCAGTACATTACCCCCAATACTATGTGCTTTAATTTTGCACACCAATCTCTTGTGCGGGACCTTGTTAAAAGCCTTTTGAAAGTCTAAATACACCACATCCACTGGTGATGGTTTCAGATACTACAGAAAGGAAGTTCACTTCCAGTACGCTCCTTCATGTTGATGGAACCACAAAATGGTTGCTGCCATCAGCCTGCAGTTATTGATCTGTTGGGGTGTGAACTATTTGCATCAGAGCGGTAACCACTTGGTTTAGTCTGGTACAGGTTTACAGTTAGGAAGACTAGGCCCCGAGAAGCCTGCAATTGTGCTACATATGGTCAGGTCTTTAAGTTGACTCCAACTGAGAATTTTAATGAAGAAATATCAATAAAAGAAAAGTTAAATAAAAAAATTATTTGTGGGAGAAGCTTTATGCTCAAACAAAAACTGCAAAAGTAATAAAAGTTGTCACAAGGATGTCACACTGGCGTTTCACATTGGAAGAAAATAAAGTCAACAGAACTGAAACTCTTTCGGAAGATTTATTTTACACAATTTGACAAGGCAGACAACAACTGATAAAACCAACTTTGTCAAACAAAATTCCAATATTTTGGTCTTAAAAGGAATAGCTATAAATAGCCAACACTATGGGGACAGGGCAGTTTAGGTACAAAAGGCACAAAATCGGTTTGAACTGACAGAATACTTACATAAATCAATCAATCACTAGAGCGAAATCATTACTTTATTACCATACTACAGGTAATACACATTGGCTGGAAATATATTTTTGGCCATTAGGCAGTAGTGCATATTTATTATCTTGTTATGTATAAATCATATAATATTTTATCTTTTTACATTGAATATTTTAAATGGAATGTTTTCATAACTGAAATTGTACACTGCATTTAAAGCCAACTATTTAAATAAATGATTCATTTTAATTATTCTTAAACTAAATAAGCAACATGGAGACACTTGTGCTTGGAGGACAGATCAATGCCGCACTGCCCCAGTAACATAGAAATTAAAGCCACATTGGTCCATCATTTTTATTTTTAAAATCAATTAAAAAATTATAGGGTTCTGAAAAGTTGTTTTTAAAATCACAATTGAAATTCATGAATTAAAGATTATGGTGACAGCAGTTTTAAGTTCTACATTGCTACTTCTTCTGTAACCTGCTCAATAATGCCAGCTTTTAAAGCTACCTCTGCACTGTTATCAGAAGTTAAACCGCCAGATCAGAAGGTAAGCATCAAAAGGTTATTAAATTTGATCTATATCTTTATTTTATACTTTTATAATTGGACAATAAAAAGCAAATTCATTAAACTTACTATGCATGTAATAAATGTGAGCATCAAGTAACCCCTAGTTGGAATACTCACTTTGAAAGCCACAAGGAATCATTGCTGTGAAGGGCTTGTGAAATTAATCAATCAAGTTTATTCTTATTGACATTGTAATGAGGTTTGGGGTAGTCAGATACTTAGTGAGTATACAGGAGGTGTCTCCTTCAGTTCAATGGACAAGATTATGTATACATTTGTAATGCACAGTTCTATTGTAAGTATTGCTTTCTTCCTATGTAAGCAGCATATTTAGGTTTCAACATAGACCTGAGTTACTGTGTCAGATATTTTATCTGAAGTTGGATTTCTCTCTAAGTTTTGATTTGACAGATACACCAGAAATTTAAAGATAATGCAAACAGTGGGTTTCAGAAATGGGTTACAGATATGCACTTGATTATATGAATTAAGAGAGACTCCTGTATTGTCAGTCAATAAAAAACATAACTTGAATCATGAGGCAGCAAAAATTTCAGACTAAAACATTCTCAATACAGCTTTACATCTTGTATCTTACGGAGTCTACATTTGCATTAAGGCATTTCCTTGAATATAAACTGAGTAAAACCAAAATCAAACTTGAAAAGATTTCTAGACTTCAGAGTGCAGTATATTAAACCCATGAAGGCAACGACAAGTAGGCAATTCTCAGCAATGCTCAGCTACAGGCGAAGCAATAGACAGAAGTAGTAAAAAGCAACCTGTTTTGTACTGAACCAAAATCACACAGGCTCGAAATAGGATTTTTCTGTTGGTTCTGTCGTCGCAATTTTATCAGCCCACCTTACTAATGTGCTGCTTCTGCCTTGGTTAAACCACAAACAGCCATTGCAAAAGCTAAATCGTAAAGCAGCAAATTAACTTTGAAAATGGAAACTTGCTAGACTGAAGTTATTTTTTTTTTTTTAAAGTGGACCAATTGTTTAAATTCCTGATTTTTGTCCAAACATTACTGCTATAATAACTAGATCGCTTCTGTTCCTTTATTTTCTCTACAGTATGTGAAGATCAGAAAAGGCCACCTGCAATCTGATTGCCAGCAGATCTATAGTTAAGACAGCACCATGTTCATGGGATGGAGAAATGAGCTGTAATAATGTTAAAATCACTGAGGGATATAATGAATCCTCCACAGGGAAAAGTATAATGCATCTTATTTCCAAAGCAATTATACACCTAAGAGTATGCTAAACAGGGGTTACTGTATTCATTACCTTTTTAAGAATCCAATTAAGTGCAGTGTTAAATAAAACAAATAACTCAACAGCCAGTGATCCACATGCACCCATTTTCTCACACAATATTTTTCTGTTTCAACTTTTAAAAATTAGAAATCTAGGCTGAGAACTGCTGAAAACACCAAGAAGGCACAAACTACTTATGCAGAAAGTACAATGGCAGAAATCAGTTTTGGTCCAATACTGTGATATGTTTTTCTTATAAAAACAATAGTGATATTTTAAATATCTTTGTGACCCTGTTATTGAGTGTGAACATACTATTCTTTTAATTAATGAAAAGGAAAGATTTTAGTATGAATTTGACTGTCAGAACTGCCATAATGTGGATGGTTCATTTTCCATAGAATTTCTTATTCAGTAGGAAAACTAGCAGATTTACGTTGACTTTAGCCTTGCCAAACATCTTCATGACGGCCACACCTTCATACTGTAGCTCCAGCAGGTCCTGTAAAAGTGAAATTTAATCATTAATTTCTTTTAACTGGCAAATCCAAAATGGGCAAAGATCATGAACGTAATGTCACATTGCCCAAGTCTGCCACTGGAAATTATAAACAGAAATAGCTGAACAATTAAAGTTTAGGTGCAGCTTGGGACAGCTATAATTCAAACACTTATCAATAAGCCTGTTACAGCCACAGGGCAAACCTATTTATGGATAAAATGGTACAGGAGAGAGAGAAAAAACTAGCCAAAAAATCCGGCAAGACTAAGATTTCTGTCTCGTTTAAAAAGAAAAAGCATGACAATAATCTGGGATTATCTAGTGTGTGGACTGAAAGAAAAGCTCTCAGAATTTAAACGGGAGAAGAAACCCTCATTTTTATTTAATGGCTTTAGTCCAATGATGGATTAAACTAGAAGGATTGATAGGAAGAAAAGTCATTGCTGGGTAATAATCTACTTCCACATATGGAAATTACAGCAAGTGAATGGCACACATCAAAAGAGACCTGTGCATTTACACAACTGAATTAAAAAAACAGGTTCACAGAGTATGACTTTGTAAATGTAATGTCTGTAAACTTGTAATGCTGAAGCTCCACACTATGGATGTGGACATATTGTGTTACTGCAACTAAAGGTGAATAAATGAGTCAGCTGACCAGAAGCTTCCAGAACTTCTGAGATGCTGTCTGCCATTATAGAAAGTGGTGTGTGCTGTGCTCAGTAGATATATTACATTTGGCGACGAGATGGGATTTTTCGTATGATATAAAGCTGAAATTTTGTTGAAGGATTCAGCCAGCCGACAGAGACTTTGGAAGCTTCTCCGTCTTCGGAAAAAGCTACAAAATCTGAGGTTTAAAAAAAAAACTGAACACACTAGTTTAAACTACAAAGTCAAAATGGCTGCACCCATAGCAATAATGGGTCATTTAGGTGAATATAAATGCGACCAGGAAAGGTTTAAGGCGTATGGACTGGCTAGAAATGTAATTCACTGCAAATAATATAATCGAAGTTCCAGAGAATACACATCAGAACCGGGCTGTGTTGGAATGGAAGAGAGCTATCTTCTTATCGGAAGAGGGTCCTGAGTTGTATGAAACCCTGATAAATCTGCTTATGCCTGACGAGCCAAAGGACACAACGCTTAGAGATTTTAACGAAGCTAGAGCAGCACTACAACCAGGTACCGTTAGAAATTGCTGGAAGCTATCGTTTCAGGATACTGAATCAAAAGACTGATGAAAATATCAGTGAGTACATTGCAGCATTAAAAAAAGCTATCTATTCACTAATTTCGGAAACTTTCAAAACAGAGCACTGCGAGACCATTTTGTTTGTGGGATGAAAAATGATGCGATCAGAAGAAAGTTATTGACAACGCCTGACTTGACTTTTGATATCGCTTGTCAGACAGCGAGGTCGATGGACATGGCCAACCAATATTCCTGAGAATTTCATCATAATTACAGTCAGCAGACAATTGAGGTGAATCGCCTGCAGATTAAAAGTAAAAGGTGGTGGGGGCCCAAAATCTCAGAAACTGGAAATTGTAACAAAATATTGAAGTCGTGCTATAGGTGCCTGGGACAACACATTGCTCAAAGTTGTCCATATATGAAGGCAGAGTGCTTCTTCTGCAGAAAGACTGTGCATCTTGCGAAGGCATGCCGACTGATGGGTAAACCAGCTTTCAAAGCTATGAGTCCAGTTTTCAAAGCTACGAGTAGAAATCCCCACAGACTACATAGCATGGAAGAATACAACAGGACGAGGAGACATTAGAGTTACACGTCATCAGGAGCACGAGATTAATGGACAGCGATTCGATGTTGCGGGTTTCAAGATACCAATGGAAATCGACACTGGTGCATCCATGAGTGTAGTACCGGAGTCACACAATATTTCAAAAATGCAACTTATTGATGCTGGGCCTTTAGAGCTGAGTGAACATCTCCACAATTACCCCATCCAAAACCAAACCCCCATAAGGCCCAAAGTCAATTGCAATCCAATACAATTATAATTCAGTCAAAATATTTTCAAACCTTCCAGACATTGAAATTTATCACCTAGATCATAGACAAAACTGCATTAATCACAGCTCCATTCTCTACCTGAAAATGAAGTTGTACTTTTTCCATCTCTACTCCCATGAACTTGGCCTTGACTTCAAAGTCACCCACTTCCTCACTTGGTGTTATATCGAAGAGGACATTCTTAAACCTAACAAGAAAAAGCAGAACTGGAGCTCAAATAAACCGAATAACTACCAGCAACATTTCAAAAATGGAGAAATTGTCGTGCTTTAAATGGTATTATTTGAATTCATAGAAATGAAAGGAAAATTAATCTACAAGCATTGATCTTTAAATTAAAAATAACTCTCTGGTTTCAGTGAAAATCATATGAACTCTATGGTAAATCTTTATAAATGACACGTTAGGCCTCACAGCTAGAGTATTGTGTCCATTTCGGAGTACCACACTTTAGGAAGGATGTCAAGGCCTCGACGAGGTTGCAGAGATGATTTACCAGAATGGTATCAGGGATGAGAGATGACCAGAGAAGCAGGGATTGTTCTCCTTACGGCAGAGTAGGTTAGGGGCGATTTAATGGAGGTGTTCAAAATGAAGACTGGTTTTGACAGGGTAAATAATGAGAAACTTTCCACTGGCAACTGGATCACTAAACAGACTGAAGATAATTGACAAATAAACCAGAAGGCATACAAGAGATTTTTTTTTAAACATAGCCAGTTATGATCTGGAATGCACTGCCTGAAAGGGTGGTGGAAGCAGATTCAATAGTAACTTTTAAATAGGGGATTGGATAAATACTTGAAAAGGAAGCATCTGTAGAGCTACGGGGAAAGAGTGGAACTAATTGAAAACTCTTTCAATGAGCTGTCACGGGTACAATGGGCCGAATGGCCTCCTTCTGCACTGCAGTCTACGATTCTTCCTTTTGGCTGATAAACTCCGAAGCTATTTAATGTAGACATCTATGTCTAACATTTTAGATTAGAGCCTCATGCTCGTTCCACTCTTTGTTTCCCAAATTTGAACTAATGTAATGAGGGGAAATAGAGCAATAAGTAAATATCAACTAATACATAAATAAAATGCAATTGTATGTATATATATATATACATACACACACATACAATTGCATTTTATTTATGTATTAGTTGATCACGCCAGTCCTAGTTTATAAGCTCAACCTTCCCTCGAGAATGTATAAGAAAACAGTCTGAGGAGAGGAAATGTTTATACACTAAACGTGGCCCACGGCATTGATCCCACATGACTCTGACAATCTGCTCCAAGCACAGTAGATACTCATTGTTACGCAATTTACGAGATAAAAATATCACTTTCTGCTGTCCAGATGGTCACATTAGTCATTGGCTACAGCACCTCCTCTGACTGAGCTATTTGGTAACACACCAGGGAGATGGAGATGTACTTCTCTAAACTATTTGCAACAGAGTGTAGATTCATAAATGCAGAACTGAAGCCCTCAGCAGAAATCATTCATGTAACTGTGCTTTCAGTTAACAGAATAGCATTAGCTCTTTCTTTACACTTGTTGTAATTGCTTCTGATGGTGCCCTTCATCCTTTAGAAGTAGACAATTTCAGAGAGTGGAAGCTGATGAGATGAAAGGTATTCATCTGCAAACAAGTGGAAGCTGTGTTGAGAAGTAATTAAATTATTAAGCCTCCGAACTACATCATGGGTCATTGTGGTATTTTAAGAACATTGCTCATTAGTTTACAATTTGAGTTGCTAGTAAACATGTACATATCTAGACACAAAGACAGCACACCACTGTAACATTTCACAGCAGGCTAATGATTTAATATTCTTGTCAATAAAGTTATTACTACTCACTGGTTGGACTGAAGTCCTTCAATTTCCAGAATAACACCTTTCTCATGCAGCCGAGCTGCCGTGTAGCGCAAAGTTGACTGTTTCATTTTTTTGTTGCCCTTTTCTTCTCCTTTTCCATCTAATTTTATTGATCTTCTGGCATTCCTAACATTCAACAAGAAAATCCTCATTATGTGACCATGTAAGAGATTTGCAAAGCAGTATCTAAAGACTGTCTGAATGTTAAGCTAATGTGGTTTACTGAACTACGTTAATACAAATAGTTTACTGAAATGAACCAAAACATTTGCCTACTTTCTTGTTAAATTGTCCAGGCAGGTTTTAATATATGTATTGTAATAATTATTCTGTTCTTCGTAAAATTTGGCCTTTGAATTAAGCGCAGATAATGTCTGCTGTATTTTCACCAGTTCAGCCTTGCGATGCTGTCGATACCGTCTCTGATTCCGAATATCCTGAAACACAAAAAGGTCTTTGCAGTTGATGCGAATTTCTCCTCTTAAAAAGAGCTATTCCCTTACTTTAATGTAAATATATTTAAATGCACATTTTAATTGGATCGTTTAATACTGCAGAACATTTGCAAATATGGTTCTATTTGGTGGGCAACAAGGTCTTACTACTAAAAGAAATGAGAGAATGTGGAAGTTTCCGAACAGTGATCTGCAAAGTGATGGAAAACAATCCTGCATAGTATTCAGAAAGCCTTGGGCTCAGTACAAGCACTTGGAACAATTGGAATGCAGAGGATTGAACAAAACTGCAAATAGATTTAATGAATGCTATCAATATATTAAGTTATTCTCAGTTAAACAATACAGTTTTGTCTTTGTAATAATCTAAAGAGGCAATATATCTCAGACATTTCAGAACTTGGTTTTAAGAACCCAATTATGGTTGCAATGACACATTTGCTTAAATAATGAATCCCAATTAAATACTATTCTCTTCTGTATACCTTTGCAATATCATTTATTAACTCCTGGTATTTATTTGTCGAGGAGACTACGCCAGCCTGTTCCAGAGTCCGAAGGTTCCTCTGGATTTTCCTTTTTTTCTGTTCAATTGGGAGTTGGCCATCCTCGAGAACAGACTGTTTCATTTTATCAGGAACTTTGGCATCCAGTAGAGCACGCTTTTCAACCACCTTCAAGTGATTGACTTCCTAATAAATTATACAAAGAATTAAATCAATTGACATATGTGCAGGACAGTAAAATAATTAACAAGACCAATCACATACACTACCATTCTGATAAAATCTGCTGTGAAAATAATACGATCAGTGAGCCATAATTTAAACCATACAGATGACGGTACTTTTCCGCTCTCAATTTACAATCAAAATCAGAATTGCTCAAATGAAATAAATTTGGCATGCCTCTCAAATGTCTTGTTCATCTATCAAATAAACAGTTTGCAATTTATATTGCTGCCAGGTCCCTTCCCCTCCCAAAGATTTCCATTCACTCAGCACAGAAACAATCTCCTATTATTTTTTAACAACTATAACAAATAAATATCAGATTGAACATATTTAGCTTGTTTATTTGCTGCAAATTATCATTTCTCCACAAGAGAAAATGGAAAAAGCTTGGGTTCCACCAACACACCCACAGATTGACGACTCACTAAGTTGCCATGGATACCAATCAGTCCTACGCTGCATTCCTTTATAACTACATCACTGCAGAGATACCATCTAGCTTTTTTATTGAAGTACAAACAAATCAACACACATTAAACTAAAGATAAACTGCAGCCATACAATTCTAACAATTGATGTGCAGACTTTCAGCAGTGCTGCCTGTTCATTATGACTTCCACAGATGTCCATTTTAAGTGTGACTTGAGCACTAATGGAAAGAAATAGTGAAGCCACAAAGGAAAATTAGAGAGCGAGTGAGGTCAAACTAAATCTAGTTTTATTGACTAATTCAATATCCTGTTATCTCAAACTGTAGACCGTGTCAGAAGTATATTGTGATGGAAAGTAGTCCCTTAATGATGCACCAACTACAAATAGATAATATGTACCAGATAGAGCAAACATAACACCTACATTAAACGATGTAACTCTTTGTACTGCACTTTTTTTGACAGACATGTCTGTCCAAACTCGCCCACCGCAATGCACTTTTCAACCAACAGGTGACAAGCCCCGCCCCCTGTCTAGCTCTCCTCCCCCCCGCCCCCCTGGTAAATTATTCCATGCAGGTGGTGCCGAGAAGCAGGGCCTGAGGCTCCAACAACCTCTCCCTCCCACCCCGGCATGTGTGGGGGCTTGGAAGAGGGAGGGGGGGGCTTGGAAGAAGGAGGGGGGGGCTTGGAAGAGGGAGGGGGGGGCTTGGAAGAGGGAGGGGGGGGCTTGGAAGAGGGAGGGGGGGGCTTGGAAGAAGAGGGGGGGGGCTTGGAAGAGGGAGGGGGGGGCTTGGAAGAAGAGGGGGGGCTTGGAAGAAGAGGGGGGGCTTGGAAGAAGAGGGGGGGCTTGGAAGAAGAGGGGGGGCTTGGAAGAGGGGGGGGTGGAAGAATAGGGGGGGGCTTGGAAGAGGGGAGAGGGGTGCAGGGTGGAAGGGAGAGGTTTGGGGGGGGGGATAGAGGTTTGGGGGGGGGGGGGGATGGGAAGGGGGAATGGATGAAGAGAGAAAGAGGCATGCCCCCTACAAGGGACATTGTTGGAATGGATGATATCCAGAAGTCACAACACTGTCACTATTCACTTCGTACCCAATAAACCTGTTAACAATATGTACACAATGCCTGCCCTATCTATGGTGGGGTGGGGGGGGGGGGGTGGTGGGGAAGGATGTACTTGGATTGGGCTAAGGCACTTTGACTGGCCCTTGCTGTCTTCTGGGGAGCTCTGTCCTCTGTCGCTTCAGGAAGTCAAAGTGGATCGAGTTACAATTTGCAAAGCCAGTGAGACCTTGGGATGGGCGGTTCCAGTGACACATTCTAGTGAAACCTCAGGGTGTGGCTTATCCTCCAAGGAGACCAATCAGAAACAAAGGGTGGAGCATGGTGGCCATTTTTGCAATACAAATAAACTATGTCCCTGTGATTTTTTTGATGCTGTGGAGATCTCATATCCTTTACAAGTCTATCAAGGTTAGATCTCTCGTGTTTACTATGCTCTATTTGTCCCATTCCGTTTCAGAAGACATTGGCCAGGTCTCCATTTCCCCCTTATTGTGGACCGCAATCCTGCTGCTGTCTGTGGGCAGGCACATGCAAATCACAGGCTAATGAGGATAATGGTTCCGGCCAGTAGCGCTGTTCCACACTTGGATGCTGGGGCCGCTGGCATCAGTATGTTTTAGGGAGCCTCAGACCTACAAGCAAGACTATTTAAAGGCAGAAAAAAAATTGTACAGGCAGTACATGCCAGCTGCCTCTTTCTCCCCAGGGCCTGCTGCAACATGTTTCCACTTCCAAACTGGCATGACTCCCTGGTGGAGGCCAGGGAATCCCCACTTCCCTCCATATGATAATGCCACCCCAGACCAAAAGTACAGTTGGGGACTGGCAGAAGCATCCACCTGCCTCACTTCCTACCGCTGGTGCAGTGGACCAGAAAAAAGCCACAGCCAGTACTTTTGAAGCACCACGCTTGAGCTGGACTCGGATTTCAATTGAACAAACTGGATGTATTTACAGAAATTAAACAAAGACAGACAGAACAGCATGTGTTTATGTACAGTTACATCAAGAGTTGGCCTGCTCTCTCAAAGCTTTATTCTGCTCGACAGCAGTGATTACAGTCTCTACCAACAGTAAGTAACACGTGCCATCACTTATTTTCAGTTTTGTGTCACCCAGGACAACCCAGATTCTCGTTCACTCTCTCTCGTTCTCTCTCCCACCACTCCCAGGAGTTGAAATGTACAGTCCCCTCATTGAATTAATGTTATAAATCTGATTGCATAATATTTCCTCTGATGCTATCCTTGGGCTCCATTGACTGCATGGCTGACTTTGCATCAGTCTACAGTTATATCCCAGTCAGCGCAAACCTAAACTGATGAGGTAGCCTCCTCAAAGGCGTTTCAATTGCTTGTCTTTAAAGTACTCAGGTGTCGAATTGGTACCCAACTCCCGAGTTATACTGACACTATTATCAAAAGGTCTCAAAGCTCTTTACACCATGAATTACATTCCTGACATTTCAGTCTTGTATGCCATCCCATTTATTCCACTGTAGAATTAAGATTGTTGATGTTTGAAGAATATGAATAAAATTACCTGTTGCGAGGAGGCCGGTGTGTCCAAGATTTCCGTCAATGTTTCTCCAGGCTGAGTTCTGATCACATCCACAATCAACTTTTTGGTCCTTTTAAAAACAAAAATTATTTTGTTAGCCGTAGTTAAAGTGGGTCACGACTGTAGTAATTCTTCCGGTCATGTATTTTGGATTTTACTCTAGATATTCTTCCTCGATTCAGTGTCTCAGATCATTCTCCTCGAGTCAGAATTATGGCTTTACCTGCACAATATCTAGGTAATGAGTCCAGGGATTGAACAGAAAACCCTAGTTCTTGTACTAGTTCCATTGCATAATCTTCTTTGCATTTGAAAGACTGTGGTTTAAGGCTATAAATTGTCAAACTGAATAATCAACCTGTTAATAAATAACCAAACAGAAGTAATAACACCCTCCTTGGAAAAGTAACAGTCATCTCTGCTGCTCTTAACTGCAGTGCAAACTGGTACAGACACAGGTCCCCTGAATATTAACCTTTACATGGTGGTTTGTTGCTGACCATTTACAGACTCTCCCTGGCCTCCATGGGGAGAATTTTAACACCCAAATATGTGTGGGTTTGGGTCGGGTGGAAAGTTAAAATTTGAAAATTGTCAAACCTGAACCCAACCTCTTTCGAACCCGCCCATTTCCAGTTTTAATGGGGATGGGCCAGTAAGTGGGTGACCAACCCGCACTCAAAAGGAGAGTTCCTCATTTGAATAGTAATGAGACTGCATGCCTCAGATTTTATCTGTGATCCAGCTTTAACACAGGTTTCTCAGGCCTCCGATCTCTCCTACCCACCGCCCCCATTGCTGTTCCCATCCCTGATCTCTCCCAGCCCCCCACTGATATCTCCTCTCCTGCCCTCCCCCCACCCCCAAATGATCTCTCCCTCCTTCCTCTACATACCCCGGCTGCAGCCTGGTGCTGCAGGCCTACCCATCTAACAACCAGGCAGCCTCTCAATTTGGCTGGCTGCAGTGGGGAAATGGATTCCAAAAATTGTAATCAGGTCCTGCCATTGAATTCGGCGGGACCCGAGGGAAACTCGGCCTTCTGGGTTTCCCAACCGCTAAACAGCTCCCTCTCCCCCTTAAATATTGGGGCCTGTATCTTTGATAAAATCAAGTATTTTGTCTTTGGTTGACAAGACAAGATGAGAAATAATTTTTTTTTAAATGACCAGGGCAAATTATATATAACTTGTCTCAAACTCATAAAATGCTATAAACACAAAAATAAAACCCACAAGATGCTTCTTTTTGTATTGAATGGCTTGGTGCCACTCTCATTCAGATACATCTATATTCTTGAAATACTGCCTCAAAACAAGCTGGGGCAGTTTCTCAGAGTGAACCCCATTAAGTACTGCAACAGAAAAAGCCAAAACAATACTTGATTTTTTTTCCATATTTGTCACCGATTTTATCTTCCATTTTTTAATGTACACCTGACTTTAATAGAGTTGATATTAAACATACATGATCACCTGAAACATAATCAAAACTCATGAATAACTTTAAACAACAAACTGCAGATGTTGGAAACCAGAAACAAAAACAGAAAATACTGGAAACATGCAGGTCAGTCAGCATCTGTGGAGAGAACAGATGTGCAGATCCTTTGCCAGTTCTGATGAAGGGTACACACCTGAAATGTTAATTCATTTGTTCTCGCCACAGATGCTGAAGGATCCCAGCATTTTCTGTTGTTGTTTCTTGTATAACATTGTCATTTATGAGAAATGTTTAGTTTAATCACCACTAACTAGATTGTGGTTAAAAACAGAAAATGCTAGAAATCTCAGCAAGTCAGGCAGAATCTGTGGAGAGGAAGCAGAGTTAACAGATTTTTAACAAACACTGAAACATAGAAACATAGAAAATAGGTGCAGGAGTAGACCATTCAGCCCTTCTAGCCTGCACCGCCATTCAATGAGTTCATGGCTGAACATGCAACTTCAGTACCCCCTTCCTGCTTTCTCGCCATACCCCTTGATCCCCCGAGTAGTAAGGACTACATCTAACTCCCTTTTGAATATATTTAGTGAATTGACTCAACTACTTTCTGTGGAAGAGAATTCCACAGGTTCACCACTCTCTGGGTGAAGAAGTTTCTCCTCATCTCGGTCCTAAATGGCTTACCCCTTATCCTTAAGACTGTGACCTCTGGTTCTGGACTTCCCCAACATTGGGAACATTCTTCCTGCATCTAACCTGTCTAAACCCGTCAGAATTTTAAACGTTTCTATGAGGTCCCCTCTCATTCTTCTGAACTCCAGTGAATACAAGCCCAGTTGATCCAGTCTTTCTTGATAGGTCAGTCCCACCATCCCGGGAATCAGTCTGGTGAATCTTCGCTGCACTCCCTCAATAGCAAGAATGTCCTTCCTCAAGTTAGGAGACCAAAACTGTACACAATACTCCAGGTGTGGCCTCACCAAGGCCCTGTACAACTGTAGCAACACCTCCCTGCCCCTGTACTCAAATCCCCTCACTATGAAGGCCAACATGCCATTTGCTTTCTTAACCGCCTGCTGTACCTGCATGCCAACCTTCAATGACTGATGTACCAGGACACCCAGGTCTCGTTGCACCTCCCCTTTTCCTAATCTGTCACCATTCAGATAATAGTCTGCCTCTCTGTTTTTACCACCAAAGTGGATAACCTCACATTTATCCACATTATACTTCATCTGCCATGCATTTGCCCACTCACCTAACCTATCCAAGTCACTCTGCAGCCTCATAGCATCTTCCTCGCAGCTCACACTGCCACCCAACTTAGTGTCATCCACAAATTTGGAGATACTACATTTAATCCCCTCGTCTAAATCATTAATGTACAATGTAAACAGCTGGGGCCCCAGCACAGAACCTTGCGGTACCCCACTAGTCACTGCCTGCCATTCTGAAAAGTACCCATTTACTCCTACTCCTTGCTTCCTGTCTGACAACCAGTTCTCAATCCACGTCAGCACACTACCCCCAATCCCATGTGCTTTAACTTTGCACATTAATCTGTTGTGTGGGACCTTGTCGAAAGACTTCTGAAAGTCCAAATATACCACATCAACTGGTTCTCCCTTGTCCACTTTACTGGAAACATCCTCAAAAAATTCCAGAAGGTTTGTCAAGCATGATTTCCCTTTCACAAATCCATGCTGACTTGGACCTATCATGTCACCATTTTCCAAATGCACTGCTATGACATCCTTAATAATTGATTCCATCATTTTACCCACTACTGAGGTCAGGCTGACCGGTCTATAATTCCCTGTTTTCTCTCTCCCTCCTTTTTTAAAAAGTGGGCTTACATTGGCTACCCTCCACTCGATAGGAACTGATCCAGAGTCAATGGAATGTTGGAAAATGACTGTCAATGCATCCACTATTTCCAAGGCCACCTCCTTAAGTACTCTGGGATGCAGTCCATCAGGCCCTGGGGATTTATCGGCTTTCAATCCCATCAATTTCCCAAACAATAAAGATTTCCCTCAGTTCCTCCTCCTTACTAGGGGGAGGGGAAGAACAAAAGGGAAGGTCTGATAGGTTGGAAGACAGGAGAGATTAGAGACACAAAAGGGATGATGGCCCAAATTTAAATGGTAATGCCAGGAGTTAGAAAAACATTAGTCAAGCTAGGGTGTGAATGGCGGGATAATGACTAACTGCCATTAGAGACAAGGAGGAAAAAAAGAAACAGGCCCTGGGGGAAAGGGAGCCAAAGATTGGCAGCGGTTATGCTCTGAAATTGTTGAACTCGATGTTGAGTCCAGAAGGGTGTAAAGTGCCTAAACAAAAGATGAGGTGCTGTTCCTCGAGCTTGCATTGAGCTTTGTTGGAACAGTGTAGGGGACCGAGGACAGAGAGGTCAGAGTGGGAATGCAGTGACAGATGACCGGAAGTTCAGGGTCACACGTGCAGACTGAACGGAGGGTTCCCATAGCAATATCTTTAATTTGGAGGAAATGAGTGGAATTAAAGGAGAAGTTATTCAAGGTGAGAACAAGTTCAGCCAGGCAGAGGAGGGTGGTGGTGGATGGGGACTGGTTGGGCCTCAGGAAAGATAGACAGAAAGGAAAAGGAGGTGGGGTAGCAATGCTGGTTAAAGAGGAGATTACCGCAATATTAATGAAGGATATTAGCGTGGATGAGGTGGAATCTGTATGGGTAGAGCTGCGGAACACCAAAGGGCAGAAAACGCTAGTGCGAGTTGTGTACAGACCACCAAACAGTAGTAGTGAGGTTGGAGATAGCATCAAACAGGAAATTAGGGATGTGTGCAATAAAGGTACAGCAGTTATCATGGGTGACTTTAATCTACATATAGATTGGGCTAACCAAACTGGTAGCAATACAGTGGAGGAGGATTTCCTGGAGTGTATAAGGGATGGTTTTCTCGACCAATATGTCGAGGAACCAACTAGAGAGCTGGCTATCCTATAATGAGAGGGGATTGTGTAATGAGGGGGGATTAATTAGCAATCTGGTCGTGCGAGGCCCCTTGGGGGAAGAGTGACCATAATATGGTGGAATTCTTCATTAAGATGGAGAGTGACACAGTTAATACAGAGACGAGAGTCCTGCACTTAAAGAAAGGTAACTTCGATGGTATGAAACGTGAATTGGCTAGGATAGACTGGCGAATGATACTTAAAGGGTTGACGGTGGATAGGCAATGGCAGACATTTAAAGATCACATGGATGAACTTCAACAATTGTACATCCCTGTCTGGCGTAAAAATAAAACGGGGAGGGTGGCTCAACTGTGGCTTACAAGGGAAATTAGGGATAGTGTTAAATCCAAGGAAAATGCATATAAATGGGCCAAAAAAAGCAGCGAATCTGAGGATGGGAGAAATATAGAATTCAGCAGAGGTGGACAAAGGGTTTAATTAGGAGGGGGAAAACAGAATATGAGGGTAAGCTTGCAGGGAACATAAAAACTGACTGCAAAAGCTTCTGATCCAGAAGAGAAAAAGATTAGTGAAGACAAATGTAGGTCCCTTGCAGTCAGAATCAGGTGAAGTCATAATGGGGAACAAAAAATGGCAGACCAATTGAACAAATACATTGGTTCTGTCTTCACTAAGGAAGACACAAATAACCTTCTGGAAATACTAGGGGAACGAGGGTCTAGCGAGAAGGAGGAACTAAAGGAAATCGTTATTAGTCATCAAATTGTGTTATGGAAATGAATGGGATTGAAGGCCAATAAATCCTCAGGGCCTGATAGTGCATCCCAGAGTACTTAAGGAAGTGGCCCTAGAAATAGTGGATGCATTGGTGGTCATTTTCCAACATTCTATCGACTCTGGATCAGTTCCTATGGACTGGAGGGTAGCTAATGTAACACTTTTTAAAAAAGGAGGGAGAAAAAAAACAGGGAATTATAAACCAGTCAGTCGGACATCGGTGATGGGGAAAATGTTGGAATCAATTATTAAAGATGTAATAGCAGCGCATTTGGAAAGCAGTGACAGGATCGGTCCAAGTCAGCATGGATTTATGAAAGGGAAATCATGCTTGTCAAATCTTCTAAAATTCTTTTGAGGATGTAACTGGTAGAGTGGACAAGGGGGAGTCAGTGGATGTGGTGTATTTAGACTTTCAAAAGGCTTTTGACAAGGTCCCACATAAGAGATCAGTGTGCAAAGTTAAAGCACATGGTATTGGGGGTAATGTACTGACATGGATAGAAAACTGGTTGGCAGAAAGGAAGCAGAGAGTAGGTATAGGTTCAGAATGGCAGGCAGTGACTAGTGGGGTACCGCAAGGTTCAGTGCTGGGACCCCAGCTATTTACAAGATACATTAATGAGTTAGATGAAGGAATTGAATGTACTATCTCCAAGTTTGCAGATGGCACTAAGCTGGGTGGCAGTGTGAGCTGTGAGGAGGATGCTAAGAGGCTGCAGGGTGATTTGGACAGGTTAGATGAGTGGGCAAATACATGGCAGATGCAGTATAATGTGGATAAATGTGAGGTTATCCACTTTGGTGGCAAAAACACGAAGACAGAATATTATCTGAATGGCGGCAGATTAGGAAAAGGGGAGGTGCACCGAGACCTGGGTGTCATGGTACATCATCATTGAAGGTTGGCATGCAGGTACAGCAGGCGGTGAAGGCGGCAAATGGCATGTTGGCCTTCATAGCTAGGGGATTTGAGTATAGGAGCAGGGAGGTCTTGCTGCAGTTATACAGGGCCTTGGTGAGGACTCACCTGGAATATTGTGATCAGTTTTGGTCTCCTATTCTGAGGAAGGAAATTCTTGCTATTCAGAGAGTGCAGCGAAGGTTCATCAGGCTGATGCCCGGGATGGCAGGACTGACATATGAGGAGAGACTGGATCGACTGGGCCTGTATTCACTGGAGTTTAGAAGGATGAGAGGAGATCTCATAGAAACACAAAATTCTGACGGGACTGGACAGGTTAGATGCAGGAAGAATGTTCCCGATGTTGGGGGAGTCCAGAACTAGGGGTCACAGTCCAAGGATAAGGGGTAATCCATTTAGGATCGAGATGAGGAGAAACTTCTTCACTCAGAGAATTGTTAATCTGTGGGATTCTCTTCCGCAGAGAGTTGTTGAGGCCAGTTCGTTAGATATTTCAAGAGGGAATTGGATATGGCCCTTATGGCTAAAGGGATCAAAGGTTATGAAGAGAAAGCAGGAAAGGGGTACTGAGGTAAATGATCAGCCATAATCTTATTGAATGGTGGTGCAGGCTGGAAGAGCCGAATGGCTGACTCCTGCACCTATTTTCTATGTTTGTCATTAAACCTGCTGACAAGAGTGGCGCTGTCTTTGTTTGACGAATCGACCTCTACCTTGTTGCGGCTGTGCAATTTTTTTCCACTTGCTCTTTGATTTTTTTCTGCCAAAGTGCATAACCTCACACTTTCCAACATGATACTCCATCCGCCAAATTCTTGCCCACTAAAGCATCTGACACAATGAAGCAGTTGAAACCAGTCTTTAATGATGGGTTTCATAGGCTTCAGTTGATCACAGTCTTACCAATAATAATTTTTTTCCCTGATTTATGCATTGTCTTACTACCACAGTATATTAAAATGCTGTCCTACACAGTTATGTACTTCTTGGCTTTAACACATGATACATGGTTTTCAAATCATTATACAATACATTATACAATTCCGAACAGTGAACCCATTGAAAAAAAGATAGTCTGCCATTTCTAGTGTACTAAAATTTCAGCATCCAAAACGCATACTGCTACGAACATCTGCGAAATGCATTTGAATAAAGTGCAGTAGCAAAGGGTGTTAAAGTATTTAAAACTAAAAATATTGCCACAGGGTCAGGTTTTTGATTGTGTTGCAAAATGTGATGGCCAGCTAGCTGATTTATATGCTGCTATGGAGTCATTCTTGTTCTTGTATTTATTCAGCTTTTCTGGTGGGAAGCAACTGTTTCTCTCTAAACAGGCAAGGTAATATTATGCACTGGCATTTTCATTGGTTTTGTTTATTGAGCAGATACTGTGCAATACAGTACAAGCACCAAAGTGCAGCTCTAGAATACAAGACCTATTAGAATATTCCAGTGCACAACCAAAATATACACAGAAGTGAGACAGGATTCTTACAAGTAGAATTGGCCGAGTGACTGCTTTAATTTCACAAACCACTAAACTTCACATACCCAGGGTATTATTCACTCAGTGATATACACGCACATGAATGCCTCTGGTATTCTCAAGTCTTATGTTAATGAGGTATGTTTTCCCCTCAAATTCTTAGACTACTTTGAAGATTGTAGACTAGTATTCTATAACATTACATATATGTAATGCCCCCTTACCCACACACACACTCTGTCCAAATCTGTGCCCTCCCTATCTCCTCTCCCAAAAAATCCCATCCAAGTCTCATCCCACCAGAACAAAAGCATCAAATAAACTAGGTTTCATTTCCTTAATAGTTTCGAAGCGTGATAAAAAGGTAAATCAACTTCCTTAGGGCTAGACTTTCCACTATGATCGCGGGTGATATTTCCGGCCTTAGTGATTTATTTTTCAGGATCGCTGGAATATCGCTGATTTTGAAGACCGCTACTTTCGGCTTTTTATTTTGGGAGATGGCCTTAGCGATGTATTCAGTCGTGCAAGGCTGGCGTCCATAGCAACGGCCATTCTGCACATGCACATTTTTGTGTCAGGCAAGGAACTTTTCCCGCGATTCGGGAGGTCAGGGGTCATCTGCGCATGCTCAGAAGGCAAAGGGAGGGAGAGAGAGAAGGAAGCTTTTCAACGAGGGTGGATTTTGAAGGAGTGTTGAACCTAAAATGATGGAAATATCCCAGGAGGATTTGGAAGAGAGTCTGCAGGAGACTGCAGGGAGAAGGAGGGCGAAAGCCTTTGTCAACGAGGTTGAAACTCTGTTGGGCCAATTAATCCGGGGTGGGCGTGGGAAACCTCCACCCTGGATTTATCAAAAAATATGGGGCGAGATCGTCGATATTGTTTTGTCAGTGACCCATGAAAGGCATGAATCAGACCAGTGTCACAAAAGGTGGCACAGCCTGCTTGCTTCAGCAAGAGTAAGTACTAAATTATTAGATTTTAAATTGTAACGATCCACTGAATTAATTAGAATGTAAATCTGCCGGATTATAATTAAGCTGTGTAATCTTGCGTAGCTTCCCTGCTAAGATTTGGACTGAGGTTGGAACCTGCGTCCTTCAAGTCTAATTTGGGCACCATCTCCTTTTGGGTTACGTTGGTGGATGGGGCACAACTGAGCAGAGGGATCCGGTCACCTTTACCCAGACTGGGTCAGTCTCTCAGGCTGCCGGCTGCTGTCACACGCAGTGACCCAGCCTGGACTGGTGGAGAGCTGTCCTGGCTCACTGTCTGCCCTGGGACACTTTGGGACATTAGCTCCGGCCACACGGAGGTCTCCGAGCACAGTCCATGGATACAGTGCCCCCCTCCCATTGCACTCCTGTCATTGCCGAGCTCACTAACGGTCCTGATTTCCTCTTCCCCCCCTCCCCCCCCGCAGCTGGGGAACCTCCACCGAGTCAAATAAACCGCCTACCTCCCCTCAGACGCCGAATGCAACGGCCCATGGATGGGGCCCTTCCTGAAGATTGTACGCGAGATGTTTGGTGTCAAGCATTAGTTCCTAAACACGATCTTAAGTATTTTCTCTGAACATAGAGGTTATAACCATGCACCTATTGTGGATAAAAACTGTATTAGTATATAACATTAGAATCTGTTGTCTTTCCATAATAGTACCTAGTCAATTATTTTATGCCATACCCTTGTCATGTTTGCAAAGGAAGATATCTAAGAATCGGGCGGAGCAGAGGCGCACCGGAGGAGGCCCTGCTGAACTACAGCCACTCACTGACTTGGAGGAACGAGCTGCAGCACTAGTGGGGCAGCCACAGTCGTTCTGCCACCCGTGGTGGTGCAGATCTCGTTGTTGCGCCACGTGAGTAATGTGTAAAGCAATGGTAAACCAGTGGTAATTTAAAGTAATTTAATGTCATTTCATTATAATATATGAATGATGTCATGTTATGCATGCAGCTTCTGTGCTACTCTCAGGTTAAAAACATAAGAAATAGGAACAGGAGTAGGCCATTTGACCCCTCGAGCCTGCTCCGCCATTCAATAAGATCATGGCTGATCTGATCATAGACTCAGCTCCACTTCCCCGCCCACTCCCCATAACCCTTTACTCCCTTTATCACTCAAAAATCTATCTCTACCTTAAATTTATTCAACGACCCAGCCTCTACAGCTCTCTAGGCCAGAGAATTCCATAGATGTACAACCATATGATTTAATCATATGTAATGTTTCTCGTTCACATTTATTGCAGTCGTGTTGCTCCTCATACATATGCCAGCGCAGCGCCAGCATTCTCATGTCTACCCATCTCTTCTAATATCCGCAATTATGTTTTGCAGTTACCAAGTCTCCCGAGGCGCAAAGGGAGGCCCCTGCAAGAACCCCTTTGCCGCTACAGGTGGTCATCACCACAGGTGCAGAAGAGAAAACAACTGGAGGAGGAGCAGGATGAGTGCCCGTCATCTGTGGTACCTACGGCCATGTCTTCATTGGCAGATGAAGTAGCGGGGCCAAGCGGCTTACAGCAGGCCACTCCAAGGTGTCCAGTGCCCACGCCGAACCCACAGAGGTTGAGTCGGCGAGCTAGGTACGCACTGTGATGGGCAGATCCAAACGAGAACATAGTTTCACTGTCAAGGGCGAGCATTGACATAGGTTGAGAGCTCCTCCAGGCATTTGGTGGGTTGAACGGAAACATTGCCACAATATCTGCACAAATAATGGAGGGCATGGATCGGATAGTTGTGGCAATGGGGCAAATGACCGACGCTGTCCATGCCTTGCGGCTTGCGATAGTGTCGGGAGATGGCACTGCACCACAAGGTGCTGTCCCACCAAGCACCAGGACAGATGAGAGACAGGAGGAAGAACTTCGGCAATGTCTTCTCCTCGAGCCACTCGAGCAGTAGGGGACCTTGGGGCCTGCTGCTGACGTCCCCCACACAGCAGCAGGCCCCAAGGTCCCCTACTGCAAGGCATCTTGGTCCTATTACTCGGGGAGGGTGTTATGTTATTGTGGTGTTACAAATGTTGTTGACTGTTTGGAGTTGTTGCGGGGAGGGGGGGGGGGGGGGGTGTTATATATGTTTGTTCTAAAAAAAAAAATAATAATTTTAATTTAACTGTACAATTGTTCTTTGGAAACATCTTCTCCTCCAGCCACTGAGGAGATTCTGCCGACGTCACCCCACCCCACCCCACACAGCAGCAGGCCTTGAGGTGCTCTGCTGCAAGACCTCTTGGTCCCATTGCTCAGGGAGTTATATGGGGGGGGGTTAATCCGGCAGCAGGGGGGGGGGGGGGGGGGGGGAGGTGTAGGAGGGAAGCGTGGCCGCAGGTAGGGCGGGTGGGGGGTTTGCTGTATATAATTCTTAGTTCTTGTTAAAAATACATTTTTGTTAAATGTTCACTGTTGGGGATGGTGGGAGAGTGTTATGTTACAAATGTTGTTGACTGTTCGGGGCTGGGTTATATATGTTTGTTCTAAAAATTTTCAAATTTGTCTTTAATTATTAAACATTTTTATTTAACTTTACAATTGTCCTGAAGCGTCTTCAAATAACGTAAGGTAAAACATCAGTACAATGGTTGGAAACAATGGCCAAGCCAGGATGAAATGTAATGCAACTCTAACTGTCACCAGTGTAATTTCACGCAAATCGTTTGTTTATGAGCTGCTGACGCAAGAGTTTTGCAGCTTCGTAACTATCATGGGGCTTTTCCAGTGTTGCGTGGGTGCATGGGTTCATCGCCAGGCTGATTATCCTCCCCGAGGTCCTCGTCATCCTCCTCCCCTTCTGCCTCCCCTCTCTCATGAGGTGGACCGGCAGTCCCATCTGGCAATTGTTGTCCTCTCCTCATAGCTAAGTTATGCAACATGCAGCACACCACAATGAACTCAGCAACCTGCTCAGGGTGGTATTTAGGTTGCCCCGAGTGGTCCAGGCATCTGAAGCGCTACTTAAACACTCCAATTGTCTTTGTAGCTATATGGCTTTCATTGTAGCGCTTCTCGGCTTCCGTCTGGGGCTTACGCAGGGGGCGGCCATGAGCCAGGTGGCAGGGTCATATCCTTTATCTCCAAGCATCCAGCCTTGTGGCTGACTCAAACAATATTCTGACTCAAAGAAAGAATATTCGCTTCCATGCCAGGAGATAGTTTTGATCGATGCTTTGCGTAATCAATATTTCCGTGAGCGAATGGTCAATCTATGGAGCAGGCTCCCTAGAGAGACGGTGGAAGCAGATAGTACTGATTCATTAAAATGCAAATTAAATACATTTCTTTCCGAACATTATATTTTGGGATACAGTAAAAGGCGTAATTTGAGACATGACCGGGTAAGTGTGGCAGGCTTGGAAGGAACAGGTGACGGGGGTCTTTCTAGCATCATCTGGGTCTGTTGGAGACTAATTGATAGATGTCCGCATGTCGCCAAGTGTAAGAGCTGAAGCAGCAGGCCTGGGACATCGAGAGAACAGCTCCGCAGGTCGGCAAGTAAAAGAGCTGGAGCGGCATATCACTTCAACCTCCAGCGCGAGTTGCTCCAAGTGAGCAACGATTTTGAGATGGGAGACGTCATCAAAACCCTGGTCACCGTTTTGGAGCGCGGGCAGGAACATCAGCAGGGCCCAGGGTACAGAGGAGTGAGAAGGTTGGGGCGGTTGAGCGGCGAGTGTTTGTAGCGAGATGCGATGAATGTTTATGGCAGAGGAGTGGCGAGAGATTGTGGCGGAGGTGCAGCAAATGAGGGTAAGGGGCCCAGAAGAGGCGAGGGCCCAGGTGCAGCATGGGCCAGCCCACACTGATATGTGTGCGCGCTAGGTCCGAGCAGCAGAGCAGATCTCTAGTCATCTTGGTTAATCCTTGCCACTGGATAAAGGCCTAGCTCTGTCAAGTCCGTGTGGTGGCTGATGTGCAACGATCACCACACATTAAAAAAATTCACGCAGAGACATCTCCCACCACCTCAATTGGAGTTCAGGACTGGAACATCGGGTCCTTCATCGAAACACCTGTGAACTCGTGGAAGCAAGTCATCTCGTTCGAGGGATCGCCTATATGATATGATGATGATGACTCAAACAGGTGCTCTCATGCAAGATGTGCGCATCATGGATACTGCCTGGAAAATTTGCATTTACTGCCATGATTATTTGCTTGTGGTTGACAACGAGCTGCACATTCAGGGAACGGAATCCCTTTTGGTTCCGAAACACCTCTGCATCCTGTAAAAGTGCTCGCAGGTCAATGTGCATACTGTCTATTGTTCCCTGCACCTTGGGGAAGTTTGCTATTCTCGAGAAACCTAAAGCCCTCTCAGTCTGTGCCTCCCTCGTCATAGGGAAGCTTATAAAGTCCATCCTGCGTGCCTAAAGGTCTTCAGTCACCTATCGAATGCAGCAATGTGTGGCATGCTGAGAGATACCGCAAATGTCGGCAGCTGAGACCTGAAAGGAGCCCGGTGCATAGAAGGAAAATGCCGCAGTAACCTTTACCTCAACAAGCAGTGCGGTCCTGATAGAGTGCAGATCTCCCTTAATTAGCTGGCATATCTCACTGATGACCTCCTTTCGGAAGCGCAGCCTCCTAACGCACGTGTTATCGGACAAGTTCAGGTATGATCACTTATCCCTGTAAATGCATTGGATGTAACATCTCCTCCTCCGCAGCAGTCTGCCATCTCTTTGATTGGGCACATAATGCTCTTCAATATACCTTCTCCCATCTCTATTCTGCAGCATGTGATTAGTGATCAATACTGGTTGAGAAATTACAGGCCCCATCACTATAACTGCACTTAATTTGTCCTCAACAGATGCAAATGTGATTAGATGATTGGCAAGAGTCAAAAAGGCCCTTAAAGTCGCTCACAAATTGATTCTCCTCACAGGCACTTAAAGCAGCCTTTTAGTACAGATCCTCCGAGTTAGAAAATGGTGTCCGTAGTGCCGAGTAAAGATCAGGTGAGTGCAGCTTTTCTTCAGCGACTTTTTCAGCCAGCGATCATTTTGGCGAATTGTGGACGAAATGCCAAAAGTAGCGGTCGGTGATAATTTGGGCGATAATCGGGCGCAATTTCAGCACTATTCTCGGCCTTGCAGGTAGATGTCATATATTTTTTTTTAAATTAGGCCGGGCAATGCAGCACATTCATGTGTGCTGAAAGTTGGGCCGGTGATAAAAGGGCTATAATCGAGTGCTAGTTTCCACTTTTTAGCAAATATGGGCGATAGACTGCATCTCAGCTCTTATATGGGTGCTAAATGGGTGATGATGTGCCAAAGTTATGAAACTAATGGTAAAAGAAATTCGAGGTGAGAAATATGTAACAAATCTTAACAAATTATTTAAAAGGAACACTCCTCTTTTACAATTACATCATCTTTCAAAGATAGCCAGCATCTTTGTTTGTTACTTCTGAAAATTGTATTCGAGTTTCGTTGCACCAATCCATGCAAGTCTTAGAGATCACTATTTATGGCACAGCAGGACTTTGTGAAATACAGCTTGTACAATAAAAGCTTCCTCTTTTCTCAGGATTGGAAAATGGAACGGCCTGTTGTTGGTAAAGCTTTTCTTAGAACTTGCCGAGTAAACCCTTGTATCTTCGCATTTTCACAGGATATTTTCCAACGGATGCACATTTGTACCTCTGAAAAAGTTTGAAATGTATTCTTGGAAATTATTCGAAAGAAAATTTATTTGGAATGTATCCTGGTAAAAATAATCAAGTTTGATAATGATTCATTAGGAAAAAAAAATGAAAAAGCATTTTTACATTATGAGTACCCTGTATAACTAACTATAAGCCTGTGATATTTCTACCACTGACTGCATTCCTAAGTGTAAACTGTGAGACCTGCAGTGAAGAAAGTGAGGATATGAATTTGCATTGGGCTAAGTTGTTCTGTTCTAAGAAAGGAAATATCAATCTTATACATTTGTCACACCGAGATATCAGATGCTAATGTAAAGCAGCACAAAAAGGTCACCTCTCCAACCAGAAATAAAAAAAACCCAGCAAGTGTAAACACTCATTAAAACTAGCATAAAAACCAGAAGCCATGTATACAGACATAGTTTCTTTCCACCAGAATTCATCAGTCTCTTATATTGCTTGGAAATACACATTTACATTAATCTCTGAATTATAGTGTAAACAAAACAGTTCATTTGTCATCCTGACAGGTCTCCATTATAAGTGTTTCTCTGGACTTGAAATATGTCTTCGGGGATTGACCAACGGAAAAGAAAATGGGTCGGAGTGTAAAATGGAATGCAGATGCACCATCACTCTTACCATTACCGCTGAAGACAAATTCTAACCCCTCTGGGTGTCAGTAGAAGCAAGCTATTACTGAAAATTAACTGCTTCAAAGAGGTCTTGGGGAGACAGACCACATTTTATAGTGTGCTACATTATCTATCCAATGCTTTAAAAAAATCTTAAAATAACTTTACCTGGTAGTATATATTTGAAATTAAGAGTATTAGTTTTCAGCCCTGTGATGACCCATCATTTATCAAAGTTGCAAGCTCTCCATTTACATCAGTTACATCCATGTAAGGAACACCTCCTTAAATAAACACAGATCAGCATGTCCTGCAAAATGGGCATCACTGGTTTTGAACTGTCGCGTATTGGTCAAAATATTTTAAATGGTTATGTCATTAGTTTGGAAAGAACGAACGCAAAAGAAAAGATATTTTGAAAGTAATCCTCACAATGTCTTGTTGCTTTGAAGAGAACGGTATGAACGAAGATTCCATCATAAGGCTTGCTTCGGACAGGCAATCAATGCGGTTATGGTCTCTTAATAATTTAATGCCCAAGGGACATGTGACATAGGTAATAACTCCAAAAGGAGACAATCTTGGGATTTCTCCCCGACTTCAAAGGCAACTTGAATGAAAACTCAAAATTATTACTGTGTAATGTTTTAAACAGTGCAACAGGCACAACCAATGGGGAAGGATAATGGGCATGTGTCGCAAGCTTCCACATTGTTTTCAATTGTCTAATAATGAATTGTTAATAGTGGAATAATAGTTACTGAAGTTGAAAACAAAAGTAAGGGTAGGAAAAGAGAGGTGGTGAAGGCAGTGGGTGTGAAAAACTACAGGTCTAGATAAAAGAGGGACATGGGAGTATCCTTTTTAAAATTTTGATCTCAGGATGGGGGTGGTGCTGGTAAAGTCACATTTATTGCCTATATTGGTTGCTGTAAAGTGGACGACTTTTCCTAAAATCATGCGGTCTTTATGGTGATGGAGCTCCCATGATGATGTTAGATTGTGAATTCCAGGATTTTGACCTAGCGAGAATGAAGGAATGGAAGTATGTGTCCAAGTTAGGATGGCATGTGACTTGCAGGTGATGATGTTCGCATGACTTTGCTGCTCCTCACAATTGTAAAAGAGCTGTTGAAGTATGCCTGGAGAGTTGCTACTGTGCATACTGTAAGATAGTACATACTGTGGGGGAGGGAGTTAATATCATGATCAACAATAGCAATTGGACTGGATGGTGTGGAGCTTCCAAAATTGTTTCCTACCAGACAGTCATGACCTCAATAGAGTTGGAACCACAGCATTCTGAGGAATACGTGATCATCATGTGTTATCAAATGGACAATGGGAAAAGACAGGATTGGGTGCAACTGGGATGTCCCCTGCGGGTTAACCATCTATGGACACTGAGTGTAGAGGCTCACATATGAATAACTGAGATATTGGAAGATGTCTGGGAACCATAATCAACAATGAGTTAACACCTACAAGAGAGGCTTGGAGGAAACGGGGTCGAAAAATAGAGTGCTATCACCCATGGAACTCTTGAAAGAGAGAGAGAAGGGTAGTATAGGAAATAAACGTGAAAGTCCATCATATTTGTACCAGAAATAAACTTTATAGCCTGCATTCTCTCTCAAGTCTCTTCTCTATATCCCTTCATCTTCTCAGTATTTCTTTTTTGATCTGAACCTGCTGGTAACTCCAGTTCTACAAAGTTCAGGCCCCTGCCAGATTTTACCCTGATTTAACAAAAAGCACACACACAATACAAGCTACATGTAGCACTTGGTCTATACTCTACACATTTTGTGCCTATGTGGAACAACTGCAGCTACAAACTTATGGAGCTGTAGGACTGTGCTAAGCACGACAGCTGGAAAGCATCAATACCATCAGTACATAGCATGTTGTATAAGGATAATATGTTCTTGTGAAGCTAGGTCACGCTGACTCATACATTTCAGAGTTACGAGTGAGATGATGATTTGTCTGGCAGATACAAGTTGCTCACCAGAGTTTAATTGTAACTGATTTGAAATTTAAAAATAGAAACCCATTTCAATTTCTGCACTCAGCAATGGGAAACAAAATATTACCATCTGTTCTAGTTCGCCTCATGAAGTGAAGTGCTGACCGTGCTATAAAAGTACTTGACGTATGAACGAATAACTTCTGGAAAGCATTAAAAAAAAAAGCACAAACATTTACATAACATTCTCACGAGAAAAATCCCTGGCGGAAATTAGTATTGAATACGTCATATGCCTTTTCCAAAATATACAGAACAGTTCCTCATGCATTAGGTCATTCTTGTCCAATCTGAACATATTTCACACTGCCATTAAGACATCTAGTAGCAAGTAGCTGTTGACAGTGCACAATTTGGTTTGTTTCTTGGCGATTTTCACCAGGACTTTGTCGGGGTGCTTAATAGGAACATATGAAATAGGAACAGGAGTAGGCCATTTGGCCCCTCGAGCCTGCTCCGCCATTCAATAAGATCATGTCTGATCTGATCATAGACTCAGCTCCACTTCCATGCCCACTCCCCATAACCCTTTACTCCCTTATCGCTCAAAAATCTGTTCATGTCAGTCTTAAATATATTCAATGACCCAGCCTCCATGGCTCTCTGGGGCAGAGAATTCCACAGATTTACAACCCTCAGAGAGGAAATGTCTCCACCTCTGAGTTTTAAATGGGCAACCCCTTATTCTGAAACCATGTCCCCTAATTTTAGTTTCCCCTATGAGTGCAAATATCCTCTCTGCATCCATCATGTCGAGTCCCCTCATTATCTTATATGTTTCAATAAGATCACCTCTCATTCTCCTGAACTCCAATGTGTATAGGCCCAAATTATCCTCATAGGTCAAACCCCTCATCTCCAGAATCAACCTAGTGAACCTTTTCTGAACAGCCTCCAATGCAAGTACATCCTTCCTTAAAAAGAGACCAAAACTGTATGCAGTACTCCAGGTGTGGCCTCACCAATATCCTGTACAGTTGTAACAGGATTTCTCTGCTTTTATACTCTATCCCCTTGCAATAAAGGCCAACATTCCATTTAACTTCCTGATTACATGCTGTACCTACATACTAACTTTTTGTGTTTCATGCACAAGGATCCCTAGGTCTCTCTGTACTGCAGCACTTTGCAATTTTTCTCTATTTAAATTATAAAGTGCTTTTCTATTATTTCTGCCAAAGTGGATAACCTCACATTTTCCCACATTATATGCCATCTGCCAAATTTTTGCCCACTCACTTAGCGTGTCTATATCCCTTTGCAGATTTTGTGTGTCCTCTTAACAATTTGCTTTCTCACCCATCTTTGTATCATCAGCCAACTTGGCTACATTACACTCGGTCCTTTCATCCAAGTCATTCATATAGATTGTAAATAGTTGAGGACCCAGCACCGATCCCTGTGGCACCCCACTAGACACTGTTTGCCAACCGGAAAGTGACCCATTTATCACGACTCTGTTTTTTTGTTAGTTAACCAATCCTCTATCCATGCTAATATATTACCCCCAACCCCGTGAGCTTTTATCTTGTGCAGTAACCCTCTTATGTGCCACCTTATCGAATGCCTTCTGGAAATCCAAATACACCACATCCACTAGTTCCTCCTTATCAACCCTGCTCGTTATATCCTCAAGGAACTCCAGCAAATTTGTCAAACATGATTTCCCTTTTATAAAACCATGCTGACTCTGCTTGATTGAATCATGCTTTTCCAAATGTCCCGCTACTGCTTCCTTAATAATGGACTCTAGCATTTTCCCAATGACAGATTTTAGGCTAACTGGTCTATCGTTTCCTGCTTTTTGTCTGCCTCCTTTTAAAAAAAAAAATAGGGGCGTTACATTTGTGATTTTCCAAAATGTTTTTTTAAATAAGGTACAGCGGTTGATTGTATAATAAAACATTTTTTCTAAACCCTCTAAAATGTTGAATCCATTCATTACGAAGACAAAACAACAAATCCACTGAACCCCTTTTCAAAGCAATTTTTATGATACAAATGCTGCACATTTCATACAGAAAAATTAAATCTGACACTGCACTGGGAGTACTGCAGACTTAATACACTGATTGGATTCTTCGTAGGAAGTTGCCGCTGTGAGCCGTTACTGTTGCTCAGAATTCATGCAACAATTTGTTTTCCTGTACTTTTATCACAGCTTTAACTCTGGAAAAAAACAAGATCATCGTGGCTCAAATTGACTTGCGCCAGTTCCAGGGGAGAGACTGAGGGTTTCAGTGTCGCAAATCAAAAACATATTGTTTCCACCATTTGCTGAACTCAAAATCAGTGCACAGCTTTTAGAAGAGACCCCCCCCCGCCCCCACCGCCCATGATATTCAATCATCTTATAGTTAAGATTTTTTCATGTCACTTGCAGAAAACACAGGATAGAATAGTAAAATCAGGAACAAACTGGAACTTCATTTTATAATGTGAATAATCATTTCTGAGCGGTTAGTCAGGAAGTATATATTTTCCTTGATCTTATGGAATTTATTTATTTTATTGGTAAATACACACAGGAGTTTCCATTTACATATGCAGTTGATTTATGTGAAAGGCACCATGCTGCGCCAGGCAGCCGGGACATTTTTGGATTGGCATTTTTTTGTGGTTGATACAGTCACATCTGTTCATCCACATCATAAAGAGCAAGAGTCACTTTCACCGGTCTCAGATCAATGAGTTGCCTGAGACAGTGTGGAACAAAATGTGCAGGATAGGAGCAGTCGCTCTCCAACACACTGGCTTCCAGGGACTAAGCACAATGATGCATAACAAACAGAGGAGAGACAACATAGAAAAAAACACTCGGGACTACAAACAGGTCATCTCGCCTGTTCATCAGAATTAAAATTTGCCACTAAGATTTGCCAATTAAAATAAAGCAATTTGTAACTATTGTCACAAATTTGTAACTGACATTTGTAATTAGAATACAGCAGTGATTGGCTCGATATTTAAGGTGGGGGGGGCAGTAGTTCAGTCGTTGGGAAACCCAGAAGAATGGGGTTCCCTCAGGTCCTGCCGAATTTAACGGCAGGACTGGATTACCATTTTGGAATTTTTTTTTGCCACAGCCAGCTAGATTGAGAGGTTGGCTGGCTGCTGGGCGGATCGGCCTGCAGCTGGAAATGAATTCAGGGCTTCAGTTTAAATTCTCATCTGAAAGATGGCACCTCTGACAATGTAGCACCACTTCAGTGCCAGCCTAGATTATATGCTAGTTCTAGATGGTAGCTTGAAGACACAACTTCCTGACTCAGATGTAGGAGTGTTATTAACTGAGCCAAGCTGACACAGCTCAGAATTTATAACAATGAAGGAGAGAAATAAGAATTTACTCTTTTTAAACAGAGGGTTAATAAAACATGGAATGCTTTACCACAAGTAACCATCGAGGCAGAGGTTACATCATTTAAATTTTAATTGGGGGTGGTATTTGAAAATGAATGTAAAAGGGTGGGGAGCAAAGGGCAGGGAAATGGAATTACAGGAGCCAGCTCCAGCTGAACAGCTAGCAAAGACATAATGGACTGAACGTCTACTCAAGTGCTGCAATATAATTCCAGGAGTGCTTTTGGACAACAACTTCAGCATCACGGCAATGCGTTTTCTGTTGTGTTGCAATGCTAAAGGAGCCAGACAGCAACAGAAATCTGCTCTTTATAGCACCTCTATTGTAGAAAATGTCCCAAGGCACTTTGTGGGAGAGGGGGCAGAAGATATAATGTGAAAAGGAACAAATACCAAGCCACGGGGAAAAGGTTAGAAGCAGTGATTGAAAATTGGTTAAAAAGATGGCTTTTGAGGGTTTTTTTTAAGTTGGAAAGAATGATTTATAGAGAGGAAGCAGAGAGTGATGTCGAGTTGGATGAATACTTTGCCACCAATGGCGAGGGTTTCACAAAACACGAGTCAGAAATCTGAAGGATGTGGGGAAGCATATAAAACTAGGAGAGATTTTAGAATTAGGGTGAAGCGAGGCTGTGGAAGGATCTGAAATTGAGGGTCAGGCGTTTAAATTAGAAACATAGAAAATAGGAGCAGTAGTAAGCCATTCGGCCCTTCAAGTCAGCACCGCCATTCAATATGATCATGGCTGATCCTCTATCTCTCAACATCATCGGCTAGACGTCAGCGATGTGTGATGTATCCCCCATGCTGATCGCTGGCATAAGGCCCATTTTTTTGGCGATTTTCCACTCTGTCTTACACCAGCAATGTCAAATGGGCGCTCCAATTTCTCAGCAATCTCACGGTCGCCCAAAAAAAAAGGAAGTGAAAAGGAAGTCCAAAAAAGAAAGCTTCCTTAGCAACGATATTGTGTGCATGTGTGGGATTTTTTTGGGGGTCGATTTTTTTTGCCGCGTTTGGCGAGTTCATGGATCATTGCACATGCTCAGAAGGACAGGGAGGGTCGGAGAGAGCGGGAGAGAGAGGAGATGCACTCCCATGTTCCGTCACCAGGGAGTGCATCCCCTGAAGTTCCAAGGGATCCCAGCATCCCTTGGGAGCACTGTATACAAGCCGGCCCCTGTTACTCACTCTGGAGTGTCTCAATAAAGACTGAGGTCACTGTTACTTTAACCTCCGTGTGCAGTCTCATCTGTGTCAGGAACACAACAACTGGTGACGATTACACGAATCCAACGCAAAGATGCAGCAAACTGTGGGCATCCTGGAGAAGTTTTCGGAGGGCGAGGACTGGGAAGCCTATGTCGAATGGCTAGACCAGTACTTTTAGCCAACGAATTGGACGGAGAAGGAAGCGCTGCAAAAAGGAGAGTGGTCATCCTCTCGGTCTGTGGGGCACCAACCTACAGCCTCATGAAGAATCTTCTGGCTCCGATGAAACCCACAGATAAGTCATATGAGGAGTGTGTACACTGGTTCGGGAGCATCTTAACCCGAGGGAGAGCGTGCTGATGGTGAGGTATCGGTTCTATACATACCAGCGATCTGAAGGTCAGGTAGTGGCGAGCTACGTCGCCGAGCTAAGGCGACTTGCAGGACAATGTGAGTTTGATGGCTACCTGGAGCAAATGCTCAGAGATCTTTTTGTACTGGGCATTGGCCACGAGACCATCCTACGAAAACTTTTGACTGTAGAGACACTGACCCTCAGTAAGGCCATTATGATAGTACAGGCGTTTATGTCCACCAGTGATGACACCAAACAAATCTCTCAGCACACAAGTGCTAGCAATGTTCATAAATTAACTGGAACTGTGTTTGCGAGCAGAAATGTACAGGGCAGAAACCACGAGTCTGCAACTGTCAGCAGGGCTCAGGTGACCCAGATGACTCAGAGTCCCCAACAAAGGATGAATGCAAGGCAATTCACACCTGGTTGGTGTTGTGGAAGCTTCCATTCAGCCTATTCATGCCACTTCAAAGGGTATGTTTGCAAGAGCTGTGGAACAATGGGGCACCTCCAATCTGCAAAACCTGATAACCACCACGTGGCAGAGGAAGATCGGTCCATGGTAGATCAAAGCAATTTCGAGCCTCAGAGAGAGGAGGCAGATGCTGAAATACACGGGGTTCACACATTTGCGACGAAATGTCCACCTATAATGCTAAACGTAAAATTGAATGGCTTACCCATACCCATGGAACTGGACACTGGCGCTAGCTAATCCATTATGAGTAAAAAGATGTTCGAGAGACTGTGGTGCAACAAGGCACTCAGACCAGCCCTGAGCCCCATCCACATGAAACTGAGAACATACACCAAAGAGCTTATCACTGTCCTGGGCAGCGCCATGGTCAAGGTCACCTACGAGGGCACAGTGCACAAACTGCCACTCTGGATTGTCCCGGGCGATGGCCCCACACTGCTTGGAAGGAGCTGGCTGGGCAAAATCCGCTGGAACTGGGATGACATCCGGGCGCTATCACACGTCGATGAGGCGTCATGTACCCAGGTTCTTAACAAATTTCCTTCCCTTTTTGAGCCAGGGATTGGAAACTTTTCAGGCGAAAGTGCAGATCCACTTGGTCCTAGAGGCACGACCCATTCACCACAAGGCGCGAACGGTACCTCACGAGGGAGAGATTGGAAATCGAGCTGGACAGGCTGCAACGCGAGGGCATCATCTCCCCAGTGGAATGCAGTGAGTGGGCCAGCCCGATTGTTCCAGTACTCAAAAGTAATGGCACGGTCAGGATTTGCGGCGATTATAAAGTAACTGTTAATCGTTTCTCGCTACAGGACCAATACCCGCTACCTAAGGCAGACGACCTATTTGCAACACTAGCAGGAGGCAAGACGTTCACCAAGCTCCACCTGACTTCGGCCTACATGACGCAGGAGCTGGAGGAGTCTTCGAAGGGCCTAACCTGCACAAGGGACTGTTCATCTACAACAGATGCCCGTTTGGAATTCGTTCGGCTGCAGCGATCTTCCAGAGAAACATGGAGAGTCTACTCAAGTCGGTACCACGCACGGTGGTTTTTCAGGACGACATATTGGTCACGGGTCGGGACACCGTCGAGCACCTACAAAACCTGGAGGAGGTCCTCCAGCGACTGGATCACGTACGGCTGCGGCTGAAGAGGTCGAAATGCGTCTTCATGGCAATAGAAGTGGAGTTTTTGGGAGAAAGATCACGGCGGACAACATTCGGCCCACAGACACCAAGACAGAGGCCATCAGGAACGCACCCAGGCCACAGAACGTCACGGAGCTGCGGTCGTTCCTGGGACTCAACAACTATTTTGGTAACCTCCTACCGGGATTAAGCACCCTCTTAGAGCCCCTACATGTGTTATTGCGTAAAGGTGAGAACTGGGTATGGGGAAAAAAAAATAAGTAATTGCTTTTGAGAAAGCCAGAAACATTTTATGCTCCAACAAGCTGCTTGTATTGTATAAACCGTGTAAAAGACTCGTGCTAGCATGTGATACATCGTCGTACAGAGTCGGGTGTGCATTACGACAAGCTAACAAGCTATGCTTCCAGGAGCTGGTCTAAGGCCGAGAGGGCCTACAGCATGATTAAGAGGCATTAGTGCGTGTGTTTGGGGTAAAAAAAATGCATCAGTACCTGTTTGGCCTCAAATTTGAGCTGGAAACCGATCACAAGCCCCTCATATCCCTGTTCGCTGAAAACAAGGAGATAAATACTAATGCCTCAGCCCGCAAAGGTGGGCATTCGCGCCATCAACGTATAACTATACCATCCGCCACAGGTCAGACACTGAGAACTGTGCGGATGGTCTCAGTCGGCTACCATTGCCCACCAAGGGGGTGAAAATGGCGCAGCCTGCAAACTTGTTGATGGTGGCGCAGCCTGCAGACTTTCTGATGGCCATGGAAGCGTTTGAAAATGATAAATCACCTGTCACTTCCCACCAGATTAGGACTTGGACCAGCCAAGATCCTCTGCTGTCCCTAGTAAAAAACTGTGTACCGCATGGGAGCTGGGCCAGCATCCCCGTTGAAATACAAGAGCTAATCAAGCCGTTCCAGCGGCGAAAGGACGAGCTGTCCATTCAGGCATAGTGCCTGTTGTGGGGTAACCGCGTAGTGCTACCCATCTCCACAGCACACACCCAGGCATAGTAATGATGAAAGCGATAGCCAGATCCCACGTTTGGTGGCCCGGTATCGACTCTGACTGAGAGTCCTGTGTACAGCAATGCCGTGTGTGTGCTCAGTTGAGCAACGCGTCCAAAGAGGCACCACTAAGTATGTGGTCCTGGCCCTTCAGACCTTGGTCGAGGATCCATGTTGACTATGCGGGCCCATTTCTCGGTAAAATGTTCCTGGTGGTAGTGGTGGATGCTTTTTCAATATGGATTGAATGTGAAATAATGTCGGGAAGCACCGCCACCATTGAAAGCCTGCCTGGCATACTGGTCAGCGACAACAGGCCATGTTTCACCAGTGCCGAATTTAAAGAATTCATGACCCGCAATGGGATCAAACATGTCACCTCGGCCCCGTTTCAACTAGCCTCCAATGGACAGGCAGAGCGGGCAGTACAAACAATCAAACAGAGCCTTAAACGAGTCAAAGAAGGCTCACTCCAAACCCGCCTGTCCCAATTACTGCTCAGCTACCGCACGAGACCCCACTCGCTCACAGGGGTGCCCCGGCTGAGCTACTCATGAAAATGACACAAAACCAGACTCTCGCTGGTTTATCCCAACCTGCATGATCAGATCGAGAGCAGGCGGCAGCAACAAAATGTAAACGATGGTCGCGCCACTGTGTCACGGGAAATTGATCTGAATGACCCTGTGTATGTGCTAAACTATGGAAATGGTCCCAAGTGGATCGCGGGCACGATGATAGCTGAAGAAGGGAGTAGGGTGTTTGTAGTCAAACTAGACAATGGACAAATTTGCAGAAAGCACCTGGACCAAACGAGGCTGCGGTTCACAGACTGTCCTGAACAATGCACAGCAGACACCACCTTTTTCCAGCCCACAACACACACCCATAGGATCAACGACACCATCCCGGACCAGGAAATCGAACACATCACGCCCAACAGCCCAGCAAGGCCAGGCTCACTCAGCAGCCTTGCAGGGCCAACAACACGCCAGCCCAGCGAGGGCACAGCCAACACACCAGAACAGACATTTGTGCTGAGGCGGTCCACCAGGGAAAGAAAGGCTCCCCCGACCGCCTCACCTTGTAAATAGTTTTCACTTTGACTTTGCGGGGGGGCGGGGGAGTAATGTTGTGCATCTGTAAAGCATGCACTCCCATGTTCTGCCACCAGGGAGCGCATCCCCTTAAGTCCCAAGGGATCCCAGCATCCCTTGGGAGCACCTTATATAAGCCGGCCCCTAAGGCCTGTTCCTCACTCTGGAGCGTCTCAATAAAGACTGAGGTCACTGTTACTTTAACCTCCCTGTGTGCAGTCTCATCTGTGTTTGGAACACAACAAAGAGAAGGAGAGAGCCATCGAGGAAGCAGTGAGGAAGAAGTGTGTATTTTGCTAATTTGATTTAAAATTCAAGAATGGAAACACCAAATAGAAGAGAGATGGAGAGGCAAAGGGCAAAAGCCTTTAGTGAGGAGGCGAACGAGGCGCTTGTAAATGTTGTTTCCACAAGGTGGGAGGACTTGACACAGGGTGGCCTTGGGAAACCTCCACCCCTTGCCTATCACCGGATCTGGCTGGACATTGCCGATGTGGTAACATCGGCATCCAATGAGGTGCGGATGGCTGACCAGTGCCCCAAGAGATGGAACAGCCTGCTGGCAGCTGCCAGAGTAAGTTGGATTTTATATATGTCTTTAAAACATATTTAAAAGTCATATTTAAAAGCAAACATATGTATTATTTATTTCATGTTTATAAATTGCAAACAAAATCCTCAGTTATTTATTGTGAAGTAATAACATTAATTTAAAAACGACATTAAATTAAAAAAAATTACATTACCAATTACATTTATTCACCCTAATACTAAGTTGCATGTTATAGTATTTAAAATTATTCATTTGCAGCTACCAGAGTAAGTTGCATTTTAATATTTAAAAGATATTTAAAAGTCATATTTAAAAATCATACATATGTATTATTTACTTACTGTTTATAATTAGAATATTTAAAATTATTCATATGCACTACGATGTTATGTAATAATTGAACATTTAAATCAGTCTTCAATGTTTATTGTCAAGTACAGTATCTTATGCCGTGCAATGTTAATTTAACATTTACAGAAACAGATCAGCATGAACTGTGCGGAACAAAGGAGGACGGGTGGCGGCTCCGCAACAGTGCACCCTTTTAATTCATACGAGGAGCTTGCGGTGGCCTTGGTGGGGCCTGAAAGCCGTTTGGTCATGACTCGTAGCGTGGCCGAGCCCACCCTCGAGTCTGGTGAGTAATGCAAAATGTGCAATGTATCAAACAATACTAAATACATACGAGAATTATCATAGTTACGCATTTGTTATGCAATTATAATTCATTAATTTAGATGTAGTCTGATCTACGAATGAGGCCATGTCAACGCTGATGAACCCTTGTGCATATGTGGTTTTGCAAAGTATTGCAATGTTTTGGGTTATATTGAAATTGCAATATTGAAATGTATTGTTACGAGTTGTTTAGAAATTTCATTCATCTTTCTAAGGTCAAGTGTCCGTTGAGCAGTGCTCAGCAGCAGAGAATATGATAGACCCCTCAAGCAGCTCACAGGAGATTGAGACGGAGAGGATGAGGATAATGAGATCTTTGTGTGTGTGTGTGTGTGTGTGTGTGTGTGTGTGTGTGTGTGTGTGTGGCGGTGGTGAACAACCTGTGGCTATCTCAATTGAGCTGGAAGAAGCACTGGGACCAAGCGGTGTGCAGGTGGCGAAGCCAAGGCGTCTCATTTTGCAAACGCCAACCCTACCGAGGTCCAGTCAGCGTGGCAAGCAATCGCCTACCATGGAGGGCCAGAGAGCTTGATTTCCCTGTGCAGGGAGACGGTTGCGATTGGTTGTGACCTTATCCAGGGGTTCGCGGGATTCTCTGTGAACTAGAGCCAGTTCTCCGTGAACTGGAGCCAGTTTCCAGCATCCTGGAATGAGTTCTGCACGAACTTCTCCAATTGGTCTTCCGAGCAGGCACAGACTGCAAGGGAGACCTTGGAGGCCATTCGTCAGCAGACAGCCGCAACCAGTGCCCTACGGCATGCGTTGCTGGCTGGACATAGTGCTGCACCCCAAGGTGTCGTGTCTGCTCACAGTGAGACCCCGAGCATGCAAGCGAGTACGTAGGACACAGTTCCCCTGACTCGGAAGTGGAGCTTCAAGCTTCCGCTTCCATTCCGTCACCTCCACCACGGCAGGAAGTCTTGTCATCCCACTCTGCACAACGTCTTGGTGTCGGTCTGCGTAGACCAAAACAGGTGGGTGGGGTGCGAACACAGGATGGGACTAGACCTGGAGGGAAACGTGGCCGCAGGTAGGGAGGGGGGCGTTTTTTCACAAAGTTTGTTCACTTGTTCAATTGCTCTTGTTCTTGTTTTGTTACTTTTGTTAGTTGTTAAAGGTTAATTGTAAGTTGTTAATTGTTAACTGTTAAGATTTTTGTATATTTGAGGGAAGGGTGGATTGGTGCGGGAGGCGGGGGGCTGGAGGGATGGAGGGATAGTTTTTCAATTTTTATTTGCATTTTTGTTAATAAAAAAAATTATTTAATTCAATAAAGTGTGTGTCTTCTCTCTTAGTTATCAACTATACAGATGTTATTCCATATCTGAGCATTCTATTAATATAAGAGTACTTTAGTAACACTAAACTTGATAAAATAAGCATAAGTTCTGATGATAGGCCATTGCAGGCATGACCTAAAGGACACCCCAAGCAATTGAAAGTATTTTGATTAACCCTAACTGTAAATCAACATCTGAAATGTCCACATTTAGCGAGTGGAACCCCTTTCTGTTATGAAAGACCTCCACGTTATTTCATGGTGCTTTGAGGGCAGTGTGTACAGTAACAATATCTAATCACTGTACTCTATACGTTGTTTACCAGTCAGTTTGATAGGCACCAACAATATCAGTAAATAACTTCACTATGTAAAAGCTTTTTAATAACTTCAATATATAAAACCTAATAAAGTGTATTATATAAAACCTAGTTACTAAAAACATAATACCTATATGAAAAATTACAGCTCATTAAATTCTATTATATAAAAACTAATTATATAAAACCAAACATAATGATAACTACATGAAAATTTACAGCTCTTAGTAAATTATACTATTTAAAACCTATTTAATAAAAAATAACATAATACCTATTTATATTCCCTGTCTCAATATTCTGAGTACAACTAGCTCTCTAAGTAAATTACAGCTAATCCTCTACCCTTCCATTGAAGTCAAAATGGCATCCGTAGTGCCCATTTTCCTTCTCTTCGGCCCAGGAAAAGCAACTATTTCTCAGCACTGTTTTGGGCCTTACATCGGCCCAGCGAATGCATGTTAGGTGCTGAAACTTGGGATGGGCCTTGTGCGGGCTATAATTTCGGCGATCAAAGTGGAAACTTAGGCACCTGTTTTTTGGGGCAATATTTTGGACCTAGTTTCCACTTTTTGCTCAAAATGGGCAATAGAGGTCCATTTTGGGCCATATATGGGCGACGTGAAGTGGAAAATCTAGCCCCATATTCCCACCTGTTCCCTATACCCCTTGATGCCTTTAGTTTCGAGAAATCTATCCATCTCCCTCTTAAATATATTCAGTGACTTGGCCTCCACAGCCTTCTGTGGTAGAGAATTCCACAGGTTCACCACCCTCAGTGAAATAATTTCTCCTCATCTCAGTCCTAACTTTCCTACCCCGTATTCTGAGACTGTGACCCCCTTGTTCTAGATTTCCCAGGCAGGGGAATCATCCTCCCTGCATCCAGTCTATCCAACCCAGTCAGAATTTTATACGTTTCAATGAGATCCCCTCTTATTCTTCTAAACTCAAGTCAATACAGGCCTAGTTGACCCAATATCTCCTCATACAACAGTCCTGCCATCCCAGGAATCAGTCTGGTGAACCTTTGCTGCACTCCTTCGATGGTAAGTATATCCTTTCTTCGGTAAGGAAACCAAAACTGCACACAATACTCCAGGTGCGGTCTCACCAAGGCCCTATATAACTGTAGTAAGACATCCTTGCTCCTTTACTCAAATCCTCTTGCAATGAAGGCCAACATATCATTTGCGTTCTGAACCGCTTGCTGCACTTGCATTTTTGCTTTCAATGACTTGGTGTACAAGGACACCCAGGTCCCTCTGTACATCGACACTTCTCAAGCTATCACCATTTAAATAATACTTCGTCCTTATGTTTCTCCTATCAGAGTGGATAACTTCACATTTATCCACATTATACTGCATCTGCCATGTGTTTTCCCACTCACTCAACCTATCTCAATCATCTTGCAGCGTCTTTGCATCCTCCTCACAACTCACAATCCCCCTTTTGTGTCGTCAGCAAACTTGGAAATATTACAATTGGTTCCCTCATTCAAATCATTTACATATATTGTGAATAGCTGGGGCCCAAGCACTGATCCCTGTGGTACCCCCACTAGTCACTGCCCTCCACCCCGAAAAAGACCCGTTTATTCCTACTTTGTTTCCTGTCAGTTAACCAATTTTCAATCCATGTCAATACATTCCCCCCATCCTATTTGCTTTAATTTTGCACACTAACCTCTTCAGTGGGACTTTACCAAAGGCCTTCTGAAAATCCAAATACACTACATCCACTGGTTCTCCCTTATCTATTCTATCAGTTACATCCTCAAAAAAACTTCAGGAGGTTGGTCAAACGTGATTTTCCTTTCATAAATCCATGTTGACTTTGTTTAATCCCGTTGATATTATCTAAGTGTGCCGTTATCACATCCTTTATAATAGACGCTAGCATTTTCCCTACTACTGATGTCAGGCTAACTGGTCTGTAGTTCCCTGTTTTCTCTCTCCCTCCTTTTTTAAATAGTGGGGTTACATTTGCTACCCTCCAATCTGCAGGAACTGTTCCATAATCTATAGAATTTTGGAAGATGACAACCAATGCATCTACTATTTCCATGGCTACCTCTTTTACTACTCTGGGGTGCAGATCATCAGGCCTTGGGGATTTATCTGCCTTCCCATTAGTTACTACAGCACTATTTTCTTACTAATGATCATTTCCTTTAATTCCTCTTGCTCACTAGACCCTTAATTCCCTTGCATTTCTGGGACGTTATTTTAACATGAAGTTCAGGACTTGGAATGTCAGGACCCTCATGGACAACTCCAACAGCGACAGGTCGGACGGAACGCTGCACTGGCATAGTTGTCCGGGAACTTAGACGCTTTGACATCGACATCACCGCCCTAAGTGAGACCCGGCGGGCAGGGGAAGGCCAGCTCAAGGAACAAGGTGGAGGTTACACCTTTTTCTGGAAATGGAAACCAGAGGAAGACGACGCCTTCATGGAGTCGGCTTCGCCATCAAAAACGAGTTGGTCGACCGCCTCAAATACTCCCCCTGCAGGGTTAACGAACACCTCATGACTCTTCGACTCACCCTATTCCAGAACCAATGCACCACAGTCATCAGTGCGTACGCCCCAACACTCGATGCAACAGATGAGACCAAAGAGGGTTTTTATTCCAACCTCGAAATATCCATGTCCCACGTCCCCGCAGGCAACAAACTGATCCTCCTAGGTGACTTCAACGCCAGGGTCGGCAAAGACCCTGGGGAGGCTTGATTGGCAGAGAGGGGGTAGGGAAAACAAACTCCAGCGGTAACCTACTCCTGATAAAATGTCTAGAACGTGAATTTCTCATAACCAACAACCTGTTCCACAAGAGGGACAAATACAAGGCATTGTGGCATCACCCTCGCTCCAAACACTGGTACCTGCTCGACTATGTCATCGTCCGAGCCAGGGATCGCAAGGGTGTGCGCATCACTCGTGCCATGACACGAGCGGACAACTGCTGGACAGACCACCGCCTAAATGATCCATCATAGACATTAACATAGCCCCAAAGTGGAAGGTACAGCAGAAGCAGTGTCACAAAAAAGTCAAATGCCGGGGCACTTAAAGACCCAGCTAAGAGAACCCTATACAGCCAGCGCCTCACAGTTAACCTGGTGTGCCTTGATGACCCTGAGATGCTGAATCCTCACAGCGCTTGGTCTGCCCTCCAGGCCTCCATAACCAGTGCCTGCTTGGCTACTCTTCCAGAAAACACCAGGACTGGTTTGATGAGAATAATCAGGAGATCCAAGAACTAATAGATCGCAAGCGCAGATTATTTCTGAGCCTCAAGCAACAACCCAACTCAGGAGCAGCAAAGCAACATTACAGGTGGTTCAAGGCTGCGGTCCAACAAAAAACCTGGGACCTAAAGAACAGGTGGTGGATGGAGAAAGCACAGGAGATACAACAACTGGCCGACAGCCATGATGTGCGAGGATTCTTCATCACGGTCAAGGCCACCTACGGTCCAAATTCCCAAGACCCCACCCCACTGCTGGCCAAGAATGGGGAAACACTCATCAAGGACACCGAGGCAGTCAGGGCTCACTGGAAGGAGCACTTCGAAGATCTCCTCAATCGAGACTCTGCCTTTGACTCGACTGTTCTCGACTCCATCCCGCAGCATGCGACCCGCCACAACCTCAGTGAAACCCCAACGTTGCACAAGATAGGAAAAGCCATAAAACAGCTCAAGAACAAGGCTTGGAATCCCTGCTGAGGCGCTAAAGTGTGGCGGAGAGGCGCTGCTGGCGCGGATACATGACCTCATCTCTCTCATCTGGAGGGAGGAGAGCATGCTGGGAGATCTCAGAGATGCAATAATCGTGACCATCTTTAAAAAAGGAGACGTCCGACTGCGGCAATTACAGGGGACTCTCCCTGCTATCAGCCACTGAGAAAGCCGTCGCTAGAGTCCTCCTCAACCAGAGTGTCCATCATAGGTAAGGAAAAGTTATGCGATGCAGGATTTCTATGCATGCAGCCAATGCAGCACAGGTCCAGCGAGCTACCCAATGCTGTAGCCTGCGTTCCGGGGACCAGAGTCATGTACCATGAAGTGTGGCCACAAGCAGCCAACACACACGAGCTGCAGAGCAAGCGACCTCAGCAGGGCAATGGCACCGGTATCGATACCATGCCCCGGGTCGGCTCCATCTCTCAGGCACCAGATGGCACCAACTGCCTGAAGGAGCAGACTGCACTAAGGCCATACCCCTAGATGTAGTCACCCACCACTGGTTCCCCGACAGAAACAGGCACCAGCCAGGATCCCAAACTAAACGACGCTCAGGCTAGCGAGTCAGCAGTTCCCTTTGCACTGCTAGACGGCAGTTACTCAGGGAACAGCTGTGACCCAGGGCACAAAGGAAGGACAGGGAGGTCACAGGCATTTGTGAACCGGCTCGACGCTAGGACCACGGCAACAGCCCCGAGAGCAGGCAACTCGAACCAACCGGGTTCCCACTGCCAGCAACAAGCACTGAGCCGCCACCAGACTGCAAGCTCCGGAACTAGCTTGTCCCTTCGCACCATTCACTGCATTGATAAGGCATCTAACGTACTTGTCGCACCACGGAACCACACAAAAAAAAAATTCAAAACCCACTTACCTGAACTTGAATGTACATGAATGTTAGGAGCCCCCACCATAATCAATGTGGGGGGGGGGGGGTGGGGGGGCGAAGAGAATGGAGTGGTCAGGGACACACACACACACACAGCAACCACCAGCACGCTACTGCACCAACTACTCACCCAAGGTTGAAGTGGCCCGCCAAGGATCAACCAGACAGAGCCCACATAGAGCTAAGCCCAGAGCACAGTCAATGCAGAGGCGATTTGCACTGAGGGCTCAGGGGTGAGTGTTGTCACGTGTCCTACATGGCTACTGTTGGTACTATTACAAGATGTGCCATCAGAGGGCACAGCAATGGGAGACTTATAGGTTACTTGTACAGGTGTGACTGGCCTGGTATTAAAGGCAGGCCACCAGGTGTGATCCTCACTCTGGAGTTAACTAATAAATTACTACGGTCACTACAGTTCAACTACAACACACTGCCTCGTGGAGTCATTACTAGAGCATCTCAGGACACTACACAGACGATGCAGCCCGCCCAACGGAGCTGGTCGAGTGTGGTCAGTGCTTCGATGCTGGGGATGTTGGCTTGAGCGAGAACACCGACGTTGGTGCATCTATCCTGCCAGTGGATTTGCAGGATCTTGCAGAGGCAGCGCTGGTGGTACTTCTCCAGCGCTGAGGTCTCTGCTGTATATAGTCCACGTGTCAGCCATATAGGAGGGCAGGCATCACTACTGCCCTGTAGACCATAAGCTTGGTGCCAGATTTAAGGTCCTAGTCTTCAAACACACTCTTCCTCAGGCAACCGAAGGCTGCGCTGGCACACTGGAGGCGGTGTTGGACTTCGTCATCGATGTCTGCCCTTGCTGATAAATAGTAGGCTCCCGAAGTATGGAAAATGGTCCACGTTGTCCAAGGCCGAGCTGTGGATTTTGATGACTGGGGGGCAGTTCTGTGTGGCGGGGTCAGGTTGTAGGAGGACCTTTGTCTTACGGATGTTTAGTTTAAGGCCCATGCTTTCGTACGCCTCGGTGAAGATGTTGACGATGGTTTGGAGTTCGGCTTCTGAATGTGCGCAGATGCAAGCATCATCCGCGTACTGTAGTTTGATGACAGAAGATGGGATGACCTTGGACCTAGCCTGGAGGCGACGAAGGTTGAACAGGTTCCCAGTGGTTCGATAGTTTAGTTCCACTCCAGCAGGGAACTTGCTGATAGCGAGATGGAGCATTGCAGCATGGAAGATCGAAAAGAGCGTTGGTGTGATGCTGCAGCCCTGCTTGACCCCGGTCCGGACGTGCACTGGGTCTGTGGTAGATCCGTTGGTCAGGATCACGGCTTGCATGTCGTCGTGGAGCAGGCGGAGGATGGTGACAAACCTTTGGGGGCAGCCGAAAAGGAGGAGGACGCTCCGTAATCCCTCACGGTTGACAGTGTCGAAGGCCTTTTTGAGGTCAAAGAAGGCCATGTACAAGGGTTGGTGCTGTTCCCTTTATTTCTCTTGTAGTTGTCGCACCGTGAAGATAAGTGTCCATTGTACCCCATAGCAGACGGAATCCGCACTATGACTCCGGGAGGAGCTTCTCAGCCACAGGGAAAAGACGGTTGAGGAGGATTCTAGTGATGACACCGCTTTTGCTACATCACTTATGTCAATACTGTTTACCCATACCCTTAATCCAACCCTGAATGGGCCCCATTGTAGGCTTGGGCCCCGGGCGACTGCTCCATGTGTGTCCCAGGCGACTGCCCCATTTGTGTCCCACCCCCGCCTCCCCCCGCCTTAATCCACCCCTGGCTGCAGGTAATGAATGATTGCATATAAAACACTTGAAATAAAACCCAATCATTCTCTAGAAATTACATGTGGAAAAAGGGAAAGCAGTTTATAACTTAGAAATAACAGGTTTCCTAACATAACTATGAGCAAAAAAACCTAAAATTTCAACAAATATGAATAAAAATTATGTATGCATCTGCATTATAAAATGGGCTGCAATCAGACATCTGCAAAACCTGCAAAAGGGGTGATCTGATAGAGGTCTTTAAGATTATGAAAGGGTTTGATAGGGTAGACATAGAGATTATGTTTGCACTTGCATTCGAGACCAGGACTCGGAGCCATAAATATAAGGTAGTCACTAATCAATCCAATAGGCAATTCAGGTGAAACTTCTTTACCCAGAGTGGTTTGAGTGTGGAACGCGCTTCAACAGGGAATAGTTGAAGTGAATAGCATAGATGCATTTGAGGGGAAACTAGATAAATGCATGATGGAGAAAAGAATAGAAGGATATGTTGATGGGGTTAGAAGGGTGGGAAGAAGCTCGTCTGGAGTTTAAACACCAGCATTGACCTGTTGGGTCGAATGGCCTGTTTCTGTGCTGCAAATACTATGCAAAACTATATCCAATATGCCTGAAGTACTTAAACCATCTATAATGTAACTGCGTTGAGAATTAGAACTTGTATGACTCACAGGTTACAAAGGAAAGTTTAAAAAAAACACATTGCAGATGTTTTTCAAATGTCAACACAAGCCCTCTTAGATATCAATCTTAAATAATCTAATTTTGCCTGGTCAAAGGCACAGAGACAACTAACCAGATAAGCTCAAATTTGTAAACATCAGTTAGAGATGACTTTTTCTACAGCAGGTTCTTCTGACTGTTTATTCCAGTTAAACATAACTTCAAACTGACTAAATTACATACCATGATCAAACTAGGTTAGATACTGATAATGGTTTCCCTTTCTATTTTAAGTCCAATCTCACCTCAGTCAGCTCACAGCGATAGACTGCATTTAAATAATTTTGTATTTGAAACCCAACCACAGGCCTTGCTTGTAGAATGTACATCTATTATTATACACTCATTTTAGTTTCAAGAAAAATGCCGTTGTTACAAAAATAGGGCAACTTTTGATAATCTAAGCTGTCTGCTGTAACTTTACCTCTCTGCTCTTGTTGGTTTAGGCTTCAGTCACATTTGTCCACAACATTTTGGGAAATTCAACAAATTATTCTGCATGCTGTGGAGTTGAGTTAGATTTATTAAATAAACTGAGAATTGTCTCCTGATCCTGTTTCATTACAACTATGATAAAATACTCGATCAGTGGTGCAGTAATATCACACCATTGATTGAATCATTCTCCTCACCTATACAAACAAAAATAAGCAACTCTTCAAGACAAGAAGGCACCTCGCCCCAAACAAGGAGACCAGACTGACCACAGAAAATCTTTTTTAAATGTGGCACATAAGGATGGAACAGATTCGTGTTAAGATACGCATGATTCAAAACAAAGTAAGTTTTTCACAATTAAAGTACAAATAAAATCACAAGTACTGCCTGCGCTAACATTTTGTGCAAGTTCTGGTTACAGACAACATCGATTGCAATACAATAGTTGGAAGAATTCTTAAGGATGAATGTAATATAGTAGTTAGAAGAGGTCTTGAGGATGAATACAATTCAGAATCATTATCACAGTCATCTTAAAAATAACACACTCTTCTCAAAACTAGCACAGAAACTAGATGCCATCAGTGGAAACTGCTTAATTATAGTACTGAATATTAGAGAGTTCATTTAATTAAACCCAAGTGAACTTCACAAAGGTAGATGTGCTGCATATTTGACAAGTGTTTTTGTGAAAATGAAGTCAAGAATGTCCGAGCCCTCTGATAATAATATGCTATGAAACGACAAAGTTGAAGAAATCTGTACATTTTACTTACAATTCTACAAGTATTAATAAGTGACCTTTAAACAAATCTTTCCCTTAGGATCCCTTTCAAATAACAAATGGTTAAGGAATTAAAATCTTTGACAGATCAGGTCACTTCCATTTTTTTATTTTTGCTTAAAAGTCATAGGTGACATCATTGGGTAAATGGCTTGAGAACATAGAAACATAGAAAATAGGTGCAGGAGTAGGCCATTCGGCCCTTCTAGCCTGCACCGCCATTCAATGAGTTCATGGCTGAACATTCAACTTCAGTACCCCATTCCTGCTTTCTCGCCATACCCCTTGATCCCCCTAGCAGTAAGGACCTCATCTAACTCCTTTTTGAATATATTTAGTGAATTGGCCTCAACAACTTTCTGTGGTAGAGAATTCCACAGGTTCACCACTCTCTGGGTGAAGAAGTTCCTCCGCATCTCGGTCCTAAATGGCTTACCCCTTATCCTTAGACTGTGACCCCTGGTTCTGGACTTCCCCAACATTGGGAACATTCTTCCTGCATCTAACCTGTCTAACCCTGTCAGAATTTTATATGTTTCTATGAGGTCCCCTCTCATTCTTCTGAACTCCAGTGAATACAAGCCCAGTTGATCCAGTCTTTCTTGATAGGTCAGTCCCGCCATCCCGGGAATCAGTCTGGTGAACCTTCGCTGCACTCCCTCAATAGCAAGAATGTCCTTCCTCAGGTTAGGAGACCAAAACTGTACACAATACTCCAGGTGTGGCCTCACCAATGCCCTGTACAACTGTAGCAACACCTCCCTGCCCCTGTACTCAAATCCCCTTGCTATGAAGGCCAACATGCCATTTGCTTTCTTAACCGCCTGCTGCACCTGCATGCCAACCTTCAATGACTGATGTACCATGACACCCAGGTCTCTTTGCACCTCCCCTTTTCCTAATATACACACAACTGATGTTCTTCCAGCTCCTGTGCTGGTGTCAAAATCAGTAAATCCACCAAGGTTAATTCTGTTCACTGATGTCAAGACTGACTGTTTAATAGTCAAACAAAGTTATAGGAAAAACAATCCACATTTTCAAGTTAATCAGCAGTTTCACAGGATTTTGCTGATAGTCTTTCTTTGCATGCTTTTTAAAAAATAACTTGCTTACTCTGGAAATCTAAAAAGCATCATGCTACCTTCAAACTAATCAGAAAACTATTTTCCCTATTAATATTATGGCATACATTGGTCTGCAAGGTTTCTTATTTAATCTTTGAATGCAGTTTAAGTTGCATACACAAATTAATGATATAACTGAATGGGTCCCTCTTAAGACTATTTCTTCTATATTAGCTTCGCAAAGCTGCATGGTCTCTTCCCCAACCTTGTGCTCCAAATCAAGCCTTGTTGCTAGAGGCAGCAGATTAATCAACCATTGCTGACATTCTCTGTAGTTCAAAAAGCAGTTATGAAGAAGATCACATTCACAAAATCAGGAAGGTAATTAACATTTTCCATCTGCTTTTTGTCAACAGACAAATTAAACTAGTTCGAGTGATTAATGACAACCTAATGTTTAAGGTCAGCTTGGAATACTGGCATTCTGAAATGCTCACCTTCTGCAGAGTTCAGTCATGGCAGTGAGTAATGACAACCCAATTTTTTAGGCCAACTTAGAATACGGACATTCTGAAATTCTCATCGTCTGGAGTCGAAAGGAATGCTCTCTATAAACATCTGGACTATTCCAAGTGTTCATTTTCAGAGAAACATTCAGGTTATTGGCCAAAGAAATGCTCCCAGGACAAATAAGGAACAGTAGCAATGTTGTTGGTAGCCCAATGACTAGACAGACTAAATTAGTATTGTGGAATGCAGAATCATTCATCTTGTATTAGCAATTATCAAAGTCTTATTTCAGGAATTATTTAACAGATAGAGGATCCTCAATTGAGATTATTCCAGTCTGTCAGAATCTATGTCTACTGAAGCTTTCTTTTCGTAATGTTTTAAGTGATCAGAGCTTAGAATTTCCAATAGACATGCTTTACATCCAAATGGTTAGAAATGGTTTTGCACCGATACGAACTGAACTCTTATTTGCAGCTGGTTTTTAAAGGACAGTTCACTATCTGATTGTGCACAACTCCAGGTATAGATTTGGATGTACGTTGGAAGCACCTGCGTGGCTGGAGCAGAAAATTGCAAGTGTAAATAAAGGTGATGGTCACGATAGGGTGACATAAATTATGGAAAGTTTTGAAAAGACTCTGAAGGCATCTCAAGTCATTAATGGCCTGGTCAATGCTGAAGGAGGAGGAGACAGGCAAAAATGGGGACAATAAAACTTGAAGTACAAGTACATAATCCTTCACTCCCTTATCGTTCAAAAATCTGTCCATCTCCACCATAAATATATTCAATGACCCAGCCTCCGCCGGTCTCTGGGCAGAGAATTCCACAGATTTACGACCCTCAGAAGAAATTCCTCCTCATCTCAGTTCTAAATGGGCGACCCCTTATTCTTAACCTGTGTCCCAGAGTTCTAGATTCCTCGAGGGGAAACATCCTCTCTGCATCTACCTTGTCGATCCCCCTCAGTATCTTATATGTTTCAATAAGATCACCTCTCATTCTTCGAAACTCCAATGAGTATAGGCCCAACCTGCTCAACCTTTCTCTATCGTGTGCTTATCTAGCTTTTCCTTAGAAACATAGAAAATAGGTGCAGGAGTAGGCTATCCGGCACTTCGAGCCTGCACCACCATTCAATAAGATCATGGCTGATCATTCCTTCAGTACCCCGTTCCTGCTTTCTCTCCATACCCCTTGATCCCTTTAGCCGCAAGGGCCATATCTAACTCCCTCTTGAATATATCCAATGAACTGGCATCAACAATTCTCTGCGGTAGGGAATTCCACAGGTTAACAACGCTCAGTGAAGAAGTTTCTCCTCATCTCAGTCCTAAATGGCCTACCCCTTATCCCAAGAGTATGTCCCCTGGTTCCCAATATCGGGAACATTCTTCCCACATCTAACCTGTCCAGTCCCATCAGAATCTTATATGTTTCTATGAGATCTCTTCTCATCCTTCTAAACTCCAGTGAATACAGGCCCAGTCGATCCAGTCTCTCCTCATATGTCAGTCCTGCCATCCCTGGAATCAGTCTGGTGAACCTTCGCTGCACTCCCTCAATAGCAAGAACGTCCTTCCTCAGACAGGATACTGCAGCTTGCATGCAGTTGGAGCAGCGCGAGTCCGGGGTCGGAGGCCTATAAAAGGCCCAGCGGGAGAGTGAGGCGGCGGCAGTAGTTGGAGCAGCGCGAGTCCGGGGTCGGAGGCCTATAAAAGGCCCAGCGGCAGTGAGAGGCGTGACTTGTGCAGCTACAGGGAGAAGGCAAAAAAGAAGTAAAAAGAAACAGAAAGGTGACGTCACAGCCAAGGGGGTAAGTGATTGGCTGGTGATTGTTGAGTAGTTTTTCTTTCTTCTCTTTAACAGTGAGTAAACTTTATTATTGTTGCCTATCTAAGGGTTAAGTCATGGCAGAAGAGCTCGGTCGCATGTTATGCTCCTCCTGTACCATGTGGGAACTCAGGGACGACTCCAGTGTCCCTGACGAGTACATGTGCGGGAAGTGTATCCACCTACAGCTTCTGACGGTCCGCGTTGCGGAGTTGGAGCTGAGGGTGGATTCACTTTGGAGCATCCACGATGCTGAGAATGACGTGAGTAACACGTGTAGCGAGTTGGTCATACCACAGGAGAAGGGTCCACAGCCAGATAGGGAATGGAAGACCAGCAGGAAGAGCAGTGCAAAGAAGGTAGTGCAAGGGTCCCCTGTGGTCATCCCCCTGCAAAACAGATACACTGCTTTGAGTACTGTTGAGGGAGATGACTCATCAGGGGAAGGCAGCAGCAGCCAAGTTCATGGCACCGTGGCTGGCTCTGTTGCACAGGAGGGCAGGAAAAAGAGTGGGAGAGCGATAGTGATAGGGGATTCAATTGTTAGGGGAATAGATAGGCGTTTCTGCGGCCGCAACCGAGACTCCAGGATGGTATGTTGCCTCCCTGGTGCAAGGGTCAAGGATGTCTCGGAGCGGGTGCAGGACATTCTGAAAAGGGAGGGAGAACAGCCAGTTGTCGTGGTGCACATTGGTACCAATGACATAAGTATAAAAAAAAAAAGGGATGAGGTCCTACGAAAGAAATTTAAGGAGCTAGGAGCTAAATTAAAAAGTAGGACCTCAAAAGTAGTAATTTCGGGATTGCTACCAATACCACGTGCTAGTCAGAGTAGGAATTGCAGGATAGCCCAGATGAATACGTGGCTTGAGCAGTGGTGCAGCAGGGAGGGATTCAAATTCCTGGGGCATTGGAACCGGTTGTGGGGGAGGTGGGACCAGTACAAACCGGACGGTCTGCACCTGGGCAGGACCGGAACCAATGTCCTCGGGGGAGTGTTTGCTAGTGCTGTTGTGGAGGAGTTAAACTAATATGGCAGGGGGATGGGAACCAATGGAGGGAGAAAGAGGGAAACAAAAAGGAGACAAAAGCAAAAAACAGAAAGGAGATGAGGAAAAGTTGAGGGCAGAGAAACCCAAGGCAAAGAACAAAAAGGGCCTCTGTACAACAAAATTCTAAAAGGACAAAGGGTGTTAAAAAAACAAGCCTGAAGGCTTTGTGTCTTAATGCAAGGAGTATCCGTAATAAAGTGGATGAATTAACTGTGCAAATAGATGTTAACAAATATGATGTGATTGGGATTACGGAGACGTGGCTGCAGGATGATCAGGGCTGGAAACTCAACATCCAGGGGTATTCAACATTCAGGAAGGATAGAATAAAAGGAAAAGTAGGTGGGGCAACATTGCTGGTTAAAGAAGAGATTAATGCAATAGTTAGAATGGACATTAGCTTGGATGATGTGGGGTACCACAAGGTTCTGTGCTGGGGCCCCAGCTGTTTACACTGTATATTAATGATTTAGATGAGGGGATTAAATGTAGTATCTCCAAATTTGCAGATGACACTAAGTTAGGTGGCAGTGTGAGCTGCGAGGAGGATGCCATGAGGTTGCAGAGCGACTTAGATAGGTTAGGTGAGTGGGCAAATGCATGGCAGATGAAGTATAATGTGGATAAATGTGAGGTTATCCACTTTGGTGGTAAAAACAGAGAGACAGATTATCTGAATGGTGACAGATTAGGAAAAGGGGAGGTGCAACGAGACCTGGATGTCATGGTACATCAGTCATTGAAGGTTGGCATGCAGGTACAGCAGGCGGTTAAGAAAGCAAATGGCATGTTGGCCTTCATAGCGAGGGGATTTGAGTGCAGGGGAAGGGAGGTGTTGCTACAGTTGTACAGGGCCTTGGTGAGGCCACACCTGGAGTATTGTGTATAGATTTGGCCTCCGAACTTGAGGAAGGACATTCTTGTTATTGAGAGAGTGCAGCGAAGGTTCACCAGACTGATTCCCGGGATGGCGGGACTGACCTATCAAGAAAGACTGGATCAACTGGGCTTGTATTCACTGGAGTTCAGAAGAATGAGAGGGGACCTTATAGAAACGTTTAAAATTCTGATGGGTTTAGACAGGTTAGATGCAAGAAGAATGTTCACAATGTTGGGGAAGTCCAGAACCAGGGGTCACAGTCTAAGGATAAGGGGTAAGCCATTTAGGACCGAGATGAGGAGAAACTTCTTCACCCAGAGTGGTGAACCTGTGGAATTCTCTGCCACAGAAAGTTGTTGAGGCCAATTCACTAAATATATTCAAAAAGGAGTTAGATGTAGTCCTTACTACTAAGGGGATCAAGGGGTATGACAAGAAAGCAGGAATAGGGTACTGAAGTTGCATGTTCAGCCATGAACTCATTGAATGGCGGTGCAGGCTAGAAGGGCCGAATGGCCTACTCCTGCACTTATTTTCTATGTTTCTGCACGCCAGCTATTTCGATTGAGAGCTCTCCTGGCAGGCAAACAATTACAGCTGCGATCCACTTTAAAAATGGCCGAGTGCCAAGTTTTGCCTCTATTGCGCATGCGCGCACATCGGGCCGGCACCACTGCGCATGCGCGAGCACGGTTTTCGGCGCTGGTGTTTGGCCCCGCCCCCACTTGAGCATGCACGCCACACCAGGACTCCGGGGACTATGAACAATGGCAAGGATGGGGCAATTTTTTCCCCAGCGCCATTTCCAGCACGCAAAGTCGGCGCGTTTCAGGTCAGTGCGCTGAAAAAACGGCTTGGGCAATGTTGGGCCCCATGTTTCTAATTTGCTTTTCTGCCCCAGCACCATTACTGGCAAATAATGCAGTTTTGTCTATCTGATCTAATAGTGGTATTCAAAATGATGGAGGTTTTGATTGAATAAGTAGGGAGAAATGATTTACTCTGATAAATGGCTTGTTAACCAGAGGTCATTGATTTTAAAAAATTGGCAAAAGAACTAGAGGGGAAATGCGAAGAAATTTCTTCACACAGATGATTAAGATCTGGAACGCACTACCTGAAAGGGTGGAGGAATCAGATGCAATATGAACTTTTAAAAGACAATTGGACATGTACTTGAAGGGGACTCATTTGCAGGGTTATGGACAACAAGCTGGGGTGTGCGACTAAATTGAACAGTTCATTCAAATGACTGCCTCCTGTGCTGCAAGTTTCTTAAACTGTCTTATAGAATGTGAGAAAATGAGAAGCACACGATGAGCAGCAGAGTCTGGAAGCAAGAGACTGGTTTAGTCCTACAGAAATAAGCCATAAATAAAAGAGAAGCAGGGATGAGAGTCATGAGCTGTGGTTCACAGCTCTTAGTTAGTCCCAAAACAAAATCTAGTCTATGGGAATAGTCAAGTGGCCCACCCAAGTGTCAATACAGTTTTTGGAAACCTGTTCTCGAAAGGAATTTAAAGCTTTGACAAAGTCAATATAGTTTAAGCAAATTAAATACTCACTTCACTTCCACACCAATATTAAATTCAATTTGTACAGTAATAAGCTGTCCCGTTAAGGAAAAGGCAAAACAAACTTAAATCCTTGATGTCTGAAAATCTAATTTACATTACCCTACATTCAAGAATACTTCAAGATTGGGTCCTACAATAGGGTTTAACACAGCAAATAAATGAAAGTTGTGCCTTGTCTTCGTCAGAGAGAAACTAACAATTAAACAGCGAGCCAAATACCCCAAAATTGAGTGATTGGAGATTATCAATTTACATTTTACATTTAGCTCTAATGAATGACATTGGTCAGCATTTATTGCCCATCCCTAATTGCTCTTGAGAAGGAGGTGGTGAGCCACCTTCTTGAACCACTGCATTCCTGAGGTGAAGGTACCCCCAAAGTGCTATTATGGAGAGAGTTCCAAGATTTTCATCCAGTGATGATGAAGGAATGGCAATATACTTCCAAGTCAGAATGGTGTGTAACTTGAAGGGGAACTTGCAGATGATGGTGTTCCCATGCAACTGCTGCCCTTGTCCTTCTAGGTAGTGGAGGTCGCAGGTTTGGGAGGTGCTGCCGAAGAAGCCATGGTGAGTTGCTGCAGTGCATCTTGTAGATGGTACACACTACAGCCACGGTGCGCCAGTGGTGGAGGGAGTGAATGTTTAAGGTGATGGATGGTGTGTCAATCAAGCGGGCTGCTTTGTCTTGGATGGTGTCGAGCTTTTTGAGTGTTGTTGGAGCTGTACTCATCACACTCCTGACTTGTGCCTTGTAGATGGTGGAAAGGTTTTGGGGAGTCAGGTGGTGAGACACTCGCCGCAGAATACCCAGCCTCTGATCTGCTCTTGTTGCCACAGGCTGGTCCAGTTAAGTTTCTGGTCAATGGTGACCCCACCCCCCCCGGATATTGATGGTGGGGGATTCAGTGATGGTAATCCCATTGAATGTCAAAGGGCATTGGTTAGTCTCCCGCTTGTTGGAGATAGTCATTGCCTGGCACTTGTGTAGCACGAATGTTACTGGGCACTTATCAGCCCAAGCCTGAATGTTGTCCAGGTCTTGCTGCATGCAGGCATAGACTGCTTCATTATCTGAAGAGTTGCAAATGGCACTGAACACTGCAGTCATCAGCGAACATTCCCACTTCTGACCTTATGATGGAGGGAAGATCATTGATGAAACAGATGGTGGTGGTTGGGCTTAGCACACTGCCTTGAGGAACTCCTGTAGCAATGTCCTGGGGCTGTGATGTTTGCCCTCTTGTATCCTCTTTAAATATCTGCATATTTAAAGAGGACCCCACCGACTTGTGACAGGTGTCCTCGCCACCTGCAACTTAAAATTGCAGTCAGCCAGATCACGGCAGGAAATTAAGCCCTGCGTTCCACTTTAACTGACCTCATCATCCCCTGCCTCCACCCGACTTCCACCAGGGTACTATAGCATATTGGTTATGTTACTGGACTAGTAATCCAGAGGCCTGGACTAATAATCCGGAGACATGAGTTCAAATCCCATCACGGCAGCTGTGCAATTTAAATTCAGCTAATTAAATAAATCTGGAATTTAAAAAAAAATGTTAAATGTCAGTAATGGTGACCATGGTTGTCGTAAAAACCCATCTGGTTCACTAATGTCTGTTAGGGAAAGAAATCCAACGTCCTTACCTGGCCTATATGTGAATATAGACCCACAAAAATGTGGCTGACTCTTATCTGACCGAGCTAGCCACTCAGTTGTAACAAACATGCTACAACAAAGTCAGCACTATCAGTATCTTCATCACATGAACTGCAGCAGTTTAAGGTGATGGCTCACTAAAATAGTTCCAGCTAGCGGACTACTGCTCCACCTAGTGGACTACTGTGGTAATGCAACTAATGCTGTATACAATAAAGTCGTCAGGTCACCTGGAGTTAACAGGCATCTTTGGAGGTCGTAAAGAATATGAAACATTAGCGATGAAGGATGGGATAATCGGATTCTCTCACTGAAATTTTTGTTGGTGGATGATTCCAGCCAAACAGAGAGACTAGAGAGGTCCTTTGTTTGCAGAACAGCTAAAAATCCAAGGTAAATTAAAAGCACACTTGGCTGAACTGCCAGAGTCCAGATGGCTGCGCCTATGGGAATAATAGCGCGTTTGGCTGAATTACATCGTGACCATGAAACATTCGGGGCATTTGTGGAGCGGCTAGAATAGTATCATTGAAGTCGCTGATGATCAAAACAGTAACTGGGTGGTGTTGGAAAGAAAACGTGCTATTTCCTTGACTGACGCAGGCCCCGTGGTGTTTGAAACCCTGAAAAATTAGCTTGCTCCCGTCAAGCCAAAGGACACATCACTTATGGAAATTCTAAGCAAGTTCGAACAGCACTACAGTCCTGAGCCCCTGGAAATTGCTGAAAGTTATCATTTTGGAATACAAGATCAATTAACCAATGAAAGTATCAGTGAGTACATTGCAGCATTAAAGAAGCTATCTATTAACTATCATTTCGGAAACTTTCAGGACCGAGCATTGTATGACTGCTTTGTTTGTGGGATGAAAAATGAAGCAATCAGGAGGATGTTGTTGACAACCCCTAACTTGACTTTTGATTTAGCTTGTCAGACAGCCATGTCAATGGACATGGCCGACCAATAACCCTGAGAATTTCATATAATTTCCAGTCATCAGACTACCGAGGTGAATCGCCTGCAGGCTAAAAGGAGAAAGTTGAGCAAGAACTCAAAAGACTAGAGACTGAGAACATTATCTCTAAGATAGATCTATGTAATTGGGCTACACCCATTGTTGTTGTACCTAAGTCCGATGGTAAGGGAAGATTGTGGTGATTATAAAGTAACTGTAAACCAGGTTCTAGAGGGTAATCTCCCCAATACATTGCCAAATTTAGAAGATTTGTTCACAATGCTGACAGATGGTCAGATCTTCTCAAAGTTAGACCTCATAACTGCTTACTTAAAACTTGAGTTAGATGAGGCCACCAAGTCATGCTTGACTATAAATACTCATCTCGGCCTATATCAATTTAATAGGCTACCATTTGGAGTGTCTTCTGTCCCCGCCATACTTTAAGGCGTGATGAACCAGATTTTGCAAGGCATTGAAAGGGTAGTATGTTATTTCGATGACATACTCATTTCAGCACCATCAGGTAAATCCAGAGAACATTCAGTCAGGCAGAGTCAGCATGGATTTATGAAGGGGAAGTCATGTTTGACAAATTTGCTGGAATTCTTTGAGGATGTAACGAACAGGGTGGATAAAGGAGAACCAGTGGATGTGGTGTATTTGGACTTCCAGAAGGCATTTGACAAGGTGCCACATAAAAGGTTACGGCACAAGATAAAATTTCACGGGGTTGGGGGTAATATATTAGCATGGATAGAGGATTGGCTAACTAACAAAACAGAGAGTCGGGATAAATGGTTCATTCTCTGGTTGGCAACCAGTAACTAGTGGGGTGCCGCAGGGATCAGTGCTGGGACCCCAACTATTTACAATCTATATTAACGACTTGGAAGAAGAGTCCGAGTGTAACATAACCAAGTTTGCTCATGATACAAAGATGGGAGGAAAAGCAATGTGTGAGGAGGATACAAAAAATCTACAAAAGGACAGACAGGCTAAGTGAGTGGGCAAAAATTTGGCAGATGGAGTATAATGTTGGAAAGTGTGAGGTCATGCACTTTGGCAGAAAAAAAAAAATCAAAGAAAAAGTTATTATTTAAATGGAGAAAGATTGCAAAGTGCCGCAGTACTGCGGGACCTGGGGATACTTGTGCATGAAACACAACAGTATAGTATGCAAGTACAGTAAGTGATCAGGAAGGCCAATGGTATCTTGGCCTTTATTGCAAAGGGGATGGAGTATAAAAGCAGGAAAGTCTTGCTACAGCTATGTAAGGTATTGGTGAGGCCACACCTGGAATACTACGTGCAGTTTTGGTTTCCATATTTACGAAAGGATAGACTTGCTTTGGAGGCAGTTCAGAGAAGGTTCACTAGTTGATTCCAGGGATGAGGGGGTTGACTTATGAGGAAAGGTTGAGTAGGTTGGGCCTCTACTCATTGGAATTCAGAAGAATGAGAGGTGATCTTATCGAAATGTATAAGATTATGAGGGGGCTTGACAAGGTGGATGCAGAGAGGATGTTTCCACTGATGGGGGAGACGAGAACTAGAAGACATGATCTTAGAATAAGGGGCCGCCCATTTAAAAGAGAGATGAGAAATTTCTTCTGAGGGTTGTAAATCTTATGGAATTTGCTGCCTCAGAGAGCTGTGGAAGTTGGGATATTGAATAAATTTAAGACACAAAGAGAGAGTTTCTTAAATGATAAGGGAATAAGGGGTTATGGGGAACGGGTGGGGAAGTGGAGCTGAATCCATGATCAGATCAGCCATGATCTTATTGAATGGCGGAGCTGGCTCGAGGGAACGTACGGCCTACTCCTGTTCCTATTTCTTATGTTATGTTATTATAATAACGTATTGAATGAAGTGCTCAAAAGGCTAGAGAAGCACAGAGTACGAGTGACTGCTCGCAAGTGAGAGTTATTTGAAAACACAGTGGAGTACTTAGGGTACAGAGTAGACAAATATGGTTTACATCCAACTAAGGGAAAGCTAGATGCAATCAGAAATGCATCCACTCCCACGAATGTCACTGAACTTCAATCATTTTTGGGTCTTTTGAACTATTATGGGAAGTTCCTCCCAAATTTGGCTACAGTGTTACATCCACTGAATGAGCTGTTGAAAAAACAGGTCCATTGGAAGTGGTCAGAAGAATGAGACACAGCATTTAAGAAGTGTAAAAGCCAATTGGTAGAGAGCACTATGTTAGTTCACTATGACGTATCCAAGTTGGAATGATTCGATTATTTCGGACTCATCAGATAGTCTAATTACAAGTACAGTAGCATATCCTACATCAAATGTATGAGAATCAAGTCCAAGAGAAAGTCAAAATTTAAGTCCGAGTCAGAGTCAGGCAGACAAACAGTCTGAAGTTGTAGAGAAATCTAACATAGATCAAGGCATTCCTTGAAGGAAAACTTTACTCAGGATCAGCCTAGAAATGAGTCTAAGTTTGATACCATGTTTGGAAGGTTCTGCACGAGAGCAAAGGTATCATCTTCGAAACAGAAAACCTGTGGTTAAGTTTGATTTGTAAATATGACAAAATAAGTCCATATCTTTTGCTTTGTATAACCATGATAGTTATGTATGATATTGTTTGTTATAATTATTACTTCTTTGAGGGAGAAGTGTCATGTAGTTCCAGCTAGGGGATTACTGTGATAATGCAACTAATGCTGTGTATAATAAAGTAGTCAGGTCACCTGACAAGTTCCTGGCGTTAGCAGCCATCTTTGGAGTGTGTGTGTGTGTTGTGAGGTCGTAAAGAATATATAACACTCACCACCACCTTATCAAGGGCATTTAGGGATGGGCAATAAATGCCGGCCTTGCCAGCAACGCCCGCATCCTGTGAACAAATACATTTTTTTTAAGAAAAGGCAGGGGAAGTTAACATCGACCCCAGTGAATCAAAGAGCATTTAATAGTTATTTTCTTCCTTTTCTCCCCTCAGAAAAAATTAATCATGGAACATCTCAACAGCTTTGTAACTTTAAAACATTTGTTTTGATAATTTTGCTTTGATAAAATGCCTTGTATCCCTTCTCTCAAATTTCCTACTGCATTGCATATACAATTAATTAACTTGCAGCGGCATGACGAATGTAGGCAAATGCAGCACACAATTTATGCAGAGCAAGATTTCACGAACGGCAACTGAATGCACACCCAATTAACCAGATTTTAGCAATATTGGCTGTAGGAAGAATGTTGGCTAGGATGCTGGAAAACCAGCTGCTTTTCATTGAATCGTGCTACCTTTAGCATACTCTTGAACCACAGGAACAGACAGTGGGTCTCAGTTCAACATCTCATTCCAAGGACTGCACTTCAGGCAATGCAGTACTCCCACAGGACTGAAATGTTAGCCAAGTTTCACGTACCCATGTCCCAAATCTATAATCATAATATTTAGGAAACAGTGTTACCAGCTAAGCCAAGTTGACACTTTTTACAGTTTCTTTTTGTTGAATGAACTGAGCTAGAAACTTGAGAACACCACCATCTAATTATAGATTAACACAGTAAAAAAGTCATTAACTAGTAGCTGTAGCAAACTGGATTTTACCTTTGGTGCCTGAGCAGAGTTTCTGAACTAATATTTCTGTAATATTTAAATTCAATAAGTAGGTAGCCCGAAATTTGACTCAAAATAATGCCTTAATGTGTTCATTTGCTATCCAAAAGGGGGGGGGAATATTATTTTTCAGACTATTGCAAGTACTACATTTTTTTGCAACACCTGAGAGGCCAGGTTCCATTCCACTAGCACAGCCAGGGAATGAGTGAAGGTATATTTTTTGTGAGCCATCCACTCACACACCCAAGGGCTGCCATTATCTCAGGGTTGTAAACTTTGATTGACAGTGAAGTAGGGTGAACCCCTAATCTCTCAGATTTAAGGCTCCCTCCCTCACAGTGAGCTGTGATCTAGCAGGTCCCAGCAGAAAAGTTGCCTGCTTATTAAAAAGTCTTAATTAGCCAGCTTATAATAGCTTAACCAGAAAAGTTAGCTTATTATTATAAGCATTGTATCAGAATTTGTGGTTGGAGGCTACGCGTGGGTGTATGCTTCCGACTGCAAACATTTCTACCAAAGTACCTGTTGTTCCAAGAGTTTTGGAGACTTCTGGTCCTAGGCCACTACGTGAAGGCTTGAATAGAGGCCCATGTATCCCAGCTTTGTATGCATCACTGGGATCACGTGGACCGGCCCAACCTATCAAAGATGGGGTATTCCCATTGATACTTATGGCGATTCCGGAATCACCTCAAGTATCAATGGGAATACCCCCAAAAACACACAAACACTTAAGATAAATTGAAAAAAACCATCACATATTTAAAATTAATCAAAACTGAATTTAATTATTTAAAATAAAATTGTAATTTAATTTTTAACATTTTAAATATTGAAAATAAACTTACTTTATTTAATAGGATTTTAAATGCTTAATTATTGAAAAAATGGATTATTCAGTGTAAAAAGACTTAGGCTGATAAAAGCAGGCAGTCGTAAGCATTTCAAGGGCATTCGCTGGGCAGGAGAACTCTCCGCCCACTGAGGCCCGTTACTTTTGGATGCAGTGGGTCTGTCAAGAGGATTCTTGATAGATCGCAAGTTCCAGGTTTAGGCGCATGCACTTCGCATACCAGAACCCGGAACTTGTGCGGCCCTACGAACGCGTGCGCACCTCGTACGCATCCGTAGGAGCCCCAAATTCAGGGCCATTATTTTCCATGATTGTAGAGCATAGGAAATTGATAAATCTAATTATGAAAACTGCATTCATATCATTTGTGGAAAATAAACGAGTTGTTACTAAGAAGTTGCGCATTGTTTCAGTAGAGTGCTTTTCAGTCTGCTTTCTAAAAAGAGCGAATTCATGTGGCAGCACGCAATACATTTCAGCAGCCGGTACATCGAGCGAGGGCTCTCTCTTGCAATCCCACGAATCATAATTTTCTCAATATTGGACAGTAAAAGATTTACTCTGGATCTTAGGAGACACAAGATACGTCTATGGGAGGAGCTGGTGATGCTGAACCCGAGATTATCTAGCTCAAAAATCTGAAAATCACAGTAGCACAAAACCAGTTATACATATAAATGTACCTATCCGATACTAACTACAAGGTTTTCTTTTACTGCTAAGACAAAATGACATTTAGGAAATCTTTGGCTGAATACAGCATTACTTAAAGTAGAATCATCAATAATCATGTCAAAATCTAACAAAGGTGGATCATCAGTCTGTCGCAGTCACCATGGAGTCCCACTTGACCGAATGCAGTGAACTTTACAAATGACTCTCCTGGATTTCTTCTGAGAACCAGAGAAATGCTGCCCATTCATGTCACAATATTCACAACACTCAGCATGTAATCCAAACACCCCATTTTACAACGCAGACACAAGCACATTATAGCTATACTTATCTGTTCCATCACTTAACCAGCTTTCTCGTCTCACAAGCACATATTTTTCAGACAGATGACTGATGAAGAATCTCTGCTTACACATTCCAACAATTCCAATTACGCAAGCCAAGGCTAGTCACCATCGAGATTACTAGGGTCTTATTTACAGATTGAGAATTAGAGATTGTCAGTGTACTCATCATCAGCACAGACAGTCCCTCGGAATCGAGGAAGATTTACAGTCCCTCGGAATCGAGGAAGACTTACTTCCACTCTTAGCACGAGTTCTTAGGTGGCTGAACAGTCCAATACGAGAACCCCAGTCTCTGTCACAGGTGGGACAGATAGTCGTTGAGAGAAGGGGTGGGTCAGACTGGTTTGCCGCATGCTCTGTCCGCTGCCTGCACTCGCCGACAAGACTCGAGATGCTCAGCACCCTTCCGGATGTACTTCCTCCACTTAGGGCAGTCTTTGGCCAGGGACTCCTAGGTGTCAGTGGGGATGTTGCACTTTATCAGGGAGGCTTTGAGGGTGTCCTTGTAATGTTTCCACTGCCCACCTTTGGCTCATTTGCCGCGAAGGAGTTCCGAGTAGAGCGCTTGCTTTGGGAATCTCATGTCTGGCATGCGAACTATGTGGCCTGCCCTATGCTAAATACATCTAATTCCAGTGCAATATAATTGTGAAATTACAAACATGTAAATATTCAGAGCTGCTGACTGTATATACTCTCATGATGTTGCAGTATACGGCTCAATGTGTGCTCATAGAAGAAAACAAGCATGGCAGCCAACAAAGGAAAATGGCTTTTTACGGACTATGTGGAGCTGCCAAGGGGAGGAGTGTGGTGCTTCTTGATGAGGGTAGAGTATTTAGAAAGATAGCAAAATTACACACTGTAATCTCTCAATCAACAAGGTATTGAAAGACTCGAATTGAGTTGATGCTTGGGCAGGAACATGGTTCAAAACAACTTATTTTATAAGTTTTAGAGTCTTGTATGCCACTACTGTCCTGTTTATTGTTAGGTTATCAATTATAGTAGGGCAGTTGAGATGTATTATACAAATTATCATACTGATCACTGTCAAGTGTCCCAGAATGGCCCAGTAATTTACAGTATGAATTTTCTTCTCTTTTACTTAGTAATAGAAAGAATGGGGAAAATTAGACTGTAAAACCAGACAGTAGGTTATTTTTGGACAAAACTTACTTTATCATCAAACTCTTCATGTCTATGTCATCCCCCTCTCGCAACTCAATCTTGCTGGTCAGCGTGAGTGAGACTTCTGTCTTTGCAAGCTGAGAAAGTACATTTTCTTTGTTGGGGTCATTCGGGTCAACAGCCCCCTCCCCTGGGAAGATAGAAATTGCATTCAGTTTTACTGACAGTAAATGTTGTTCTCTGGTCTCATGGGGCCAGATATGTTTAGACTATTCCCAAAGATATGCAATGCATAGACAAAAAAACATCATCCCCTGTCTAGGCATAAAACATCCAAAAACATTGTACGAATAGAATCTGCTAAAGTTTTCTCATTTCTGACAGACTTCTGAACCATATTCAGGAGTTTAACCAAAAGGACATATTGAAAAGCCAGAAAATTCTCAGCAACTCATTCAAGTTAGTAAGAATATCAGATCTCGAGCTAAGCACTGGAAAACAAAACTGAATTTAAATTAATTTCCTAACGGTTATAAAAATTAGTACAATTAGTTAAGAATCTGCTTTTTAACTGGGCAAGCGTAATGTGTTTTGGGAGGATTCTGGGAGCTGGGTTGAGATGTGAAATTAAGCCTATCTGCTACCAGCAGATATTCTGGACACGTAACCTTGAAGCTACTTCTCGCCATTTTTTAAAAAGTCTTTGCAACTATATCTTTGATCATCTCTCCCATTATTGCTTAATACCTGCCCTCTCCTATATGAAGCACATGATGTCGAAAAAATTGTGATTACTAGTCCTAGAATACAGCACCTCCTCATTAGCAGCAAGATGTACAACTTCAACCCCCATCCCCTTAGATAAAAGGCCCAACACTGTCCTTTGCTTAATGCATACCACACACTACGGACTCAACTAACAGGCAAACTCATCTTTTCTCCTCAATTTGGGTACTGGATAACATGGTAATGGGTATGCAAAGTAAAGCAAGTAGGCTTCCAGAATATGATAGATTTGTGCACTTACATTGTTGTAATGTACAGTCAATTCCCAATTTAGCAGTTCAATTTAAAACAAATGCATTGACCTGGATCTTGCTGTGAGTAACGGAGGAACAGCTTTTGCCATTCACCTCACGCACAGTTGCCTAAATACTTTTCATGGGCTTCTCATCAGAGATTTCTGGTTTTCGGGCGTCTAATCCAGTGCTGCACCCTCTACAGAGGATCTGTGGCATCTGTGAGCAGGTCAAGCAACAGGAGGCCCTTCAACCAGTCAGATTGAAGAATCCTCACTGAGATATGCAGACTGCAAAGCAGGAAGTAAAAACCAGGAAATATAAATTATATTTAAATCATTGTACAGGAAGCAAAATAAAGATTGAGACAGAACATGGGATTAAGGAAGACACAAGAGAAAAGCAGAAAAACTATAAAACATGTTTATTTTTAAATTTGCAACATTAATTTTCTTGAGGGAAATGAAACTCCATACTTAGAAAATTATTTTTTCAGGGTTAGAGAGATTGTTCAACAGTAATTATCATTTCTTATGCCACTAAAATCTCAGTTATTTCTGAATGTAGAAACCCTAACTTTTTCATCTGTCTTTAGAGCGAGAACAGTGGGTAATTAACCTAAGTTCATGCCATCACAGTGATCTCTGTGCAGATTCCATTGGCAAAGACTGCAACAGTGCAGCCTGTGGAAGAGCAGGGTGTCACTGACAGCAATTTCTGGATTTCTGCATTTAACTGCATATGTGCAGACGCCATAAGTTGCGTCAGTTTTACTCTAATAATTGCGAGTGCCTACTGCCTCGCCATTATTAGTACAGCAAAATACGGTCCCTAACATTTGCCTACATTAGTGACTACACTTCAAAAGCACTTCATTAAAAATATTGGAGCAAACTATTGCCTTTCGGCTAAAATCAAATAGAAAAATGCTTATTTTGAAATACACAAGAATTTCATTATGGCTATATCTAAAATCCTAATAAACATAGGTGTCTATTTTTCTTTCAATTTTTGAAAAAGATAATTTTATTCACACTGGCTAAATTTACTTCTTAGCCTAAAACAAAAATCTACAGTCAATTCTTAAATTACTCACCAATCAAAGTTTCAACATCAGGTACGTTTCCTAATCCTTCCAGGAGCTCATGCAATAGGTCATTATGATCTGGCGAAATAGCTTCCTGGTGTTCTAACAGCAGCTGTCACAAGGAGAAGAAGACTGGGTCACAAATCTCTCATGAGTTTAAACTTTCCATATATAGTCATAAAAATCTGTAAAATTAAAATTAATTTAAAAAAAGCGACAAACTGAATACCAGTGTGCAGTCTCATAGAAACATAGAAATTAGGTGCAGGAGCAGGCCATTCGGCCCTTCAATAAGATCAAGACTGATCATTCAACCTCAGTACCCCTTTCCTGCTTTCTCTCCATAACCCTTGATCCCTTTGGCCATAAGGGCCATATCTAACTCCCTTTTGAATATATCTAATGAACTGGCCTCAACAACGTTCTGCGGTAGAAAATTCCACAGGTTAACCACTCTCTGAGTGAAGAAGTTTCTCCTCATCTCGGTCCTAAATGGCTTACCCCTTATTCTTAAGACTGTGACCCCTGGTTATGGAACTCCCCAGCAACGGGATCATTCTTCCTGCCTCTAACCTGTCCAATCCCGTCAGAATTTTATATGTTTCTATGAGATCCCCTCTCATTCTTCTAAACTCCAGTGGGTACAGGCCCAGTTGATCCAGTCTCTCCTCATGTCAGTCCTGCCATCCCAGGAATCAATCTGGTGAACCTTCACGAAACTCCCTCAATAGCAAGAACGTCCTTCCTCAGATTAAGGGACCAAAACTGAATACAATATTTCAAGTGTGGCCTCACCGAGGCTCTGTAGAACTGCAGTAAGACCTCCCTGCTTCTATACTCAAATCCTCTCGCTATGAAGGCCAACATGCCATTTGCCTTCTTCACCGCCTGCTGTACCTGCATGCCAAACTTCAATGACTGATGTATCATGACACCCAGGTCCCGTTGCACCTCCCCTTTTCCTAATTTTCACCATTCAGATAATATTCTGTCTTCCTGTTTTTGCCACCAAAGTGGATATCCTCACATTTATCCACATTATACTGCATCTGCCATGCATTTGCCCACTCACCTAACCTGTCCAAGTCACCCTGCAGCCTCTTAACATCCTCCTCACAGCTCACACCGCCACACAGCTTAGTGTCATCTGCAAACTTGGAGATATTACATTCAATTCCTTCATCTAAATCATTGATGTATATTGTAAATAGCTTCTCAGTTAGTTGCTTAAGAAAATAGTAGATATATCAACTAGAAAAATGTATTCAAAAATCTCACAATCAATAGCCCTTACCGATAGTCCAGCATGGAGTGTGCACACATGTTTTTATGGGAGTACTATTAAATTGCTCCTTTATGAAGTTTTCACATTTCCCTGTTACCTTTGTCTATCTGGCCTGATAATTGCAGAAAAGTGGACTGATGCATAGTTTGCTTATAGACCATGAATGTCCCTTGTAGTCAGATGCTAATAGTACGAGGGAGTGAGGACGGCCCAAGTGTGACTTTTTTCATTTTCCGTCATGCTGCTGAAAGATCATAGAATGGTTACAGCACAGAAGGTGATTCGGCCCATCGAGCTCATGCCGGATGCTGCAGGTTACATAGGGTTACCTATATTCTACAGCACAGAAACAGGACATTTGACCCAACTGATCTACTGTGCTCCACACGAGCCTCCTCCCAGCTCTCCATTTAATTCTATCAGCATATCCTTCATTCCTCTTATGCTCATCTATCTTCCCTTTAAATGCATCTATGTTATTTGATTTAACTACCCCGTGAGATAGTGAGTTCCACATTCTTATCAATCTTTGGGTAAAGAAGTTTCTCCTGAATTCTATATAGGTTGACTATCTTATTCTATATTGGTGACTAACTTATATTTATGGTCCCTAGTTTTGGTCTCCCCAACAAGTGGAACCATCTTCTCCACATTTAACTTTTCAAACCCCTTCATAATTTTAAAGACCTCTATTAGGTCACGCATCAGCCTTCTCTTTTCTAAAAGATCCCCAGCCTGTTGAGCCTTTCCTGATAAGTATATCCTCTCAGTTCTAGTATCATCCTTTTAAATCTATTTTGCATCTTCTCCAGTACCTCTATATCCTTTTTAAAATATGGAGACTGATACGTCCTTACTACACAGTATAAACGCACGAGGCCCATGCTTGAGGTCAGTTTGTAACCTGTCCTTTATTTCATAGCACTCAAGTGATGAAAGTGGGTGGAGCGTCCCCTTTTATATCGGAAGGTCCAGGTTAGGAGCGTCTCCCACAAGTTCACCACCTAGTGGTCAGTGTTCTCACAGTGTACAACTTAGGTCAGATTATACATGGGTTACAATGCTGGTTGAATACATGACAGAGACCAGACGGTTCACAGTACTCTGTGTGGTCTAACCAAGGTTCAATACAAGTTTAACATAACTTCTCTATTTTTCAATTTTATCCCACTAGAAATGAACACCTGTGCTTAATTTGCTTTTCTTTTTTAATGGCCTTATTAACCTGCATCGGTACTTTGTAAATCTGCATCCTTAGATCCTGCGCTCCCTTACCCCATTTATACTCTAATTATCTAACCGGTATGTGGCCTCATTCTTCCTAACAAAATGCACCACCTCTCACTTAACTATATTGAAATTCATTTGCCAATTACATTCTCATTCAGCGAACTCCCTTGGCATCACTGGAGGTCAAGAACCATGCGAAGTGGGACTCTAACCTGCGTTTGTCCCTGATTCTGTGGCTCGGATCACAATTGAGAAGTTTAAATTGCGGTAACATACTTAAACCCCAAAAGTTGATGCAATATAGTATAAGATTCACTAAATCTTGGTAGTTCTTCCCAGTGCTCATATTATCATGATAAATATTTGTTCCCAAATGTTTTTGCAGAACTTTTGTACTAATTCCAGGCAATGTGGCAGCTATAACATTTTTGTGGTAAAATAAAGCTGCACTCAGTAAATACTAAGGAACATTTATTACAAAAATACACAAGTATTTACAATGAAACCCCAAAGTTTAGCTACATATTTTATAGGTCTACCTCAACATTCTTGATTTAAGTATCTTGAGTAGCTAGTGCTGGTTTATATTGACATGTTGCAGTGTTTACTTTCTGCAATACATTTGCAAAGTCCTAATAAATTAAGAATATGCATTGAAAGGAGGAGAAAAGCATAATCAGCTGAGAAGCACACACTATTGTCTCATACTTTGCAATTATAATTCATGAACACTTTCCCGCGTAAGCCAGTGAATTTGCAGCAGCTCGCTTCGAAATTGCAGAGATACAAAAGTAATGAAGTTTTGCATTTCGAGGAAGTGGGACAGCAAATACATTAAAGGCAAACATGCAGTAGATATACTGAGTTTATTAAAGTCAAATTAAATTCCGACAGACCTAGCTTATTTCCGTGGGGAAAAACCAATAAAACCAAACCAGAAAACTGAGCAACTTGCATAAACATTCGCTGGCAAAGCACACTTGGAAGTCGTTTTGAAAGCAACCCAAGTGTCAGGAAAACTCAGATATAATTGTAAACTAGAAATCTGCGTGCAGTGCTTTTTTTGGGGTCGACTGACAAAACTCTTACGCATACACTAGTTGTGGCTTTGCTGATGGAAAAAATTTGAGCCAAGCTGGGAAGTAAGGCATTTGGCTGGGCCTGGATTTGAGCAGGGCACCCAAATTGTAAGTGCAGCACCTGAGTGAGCGCGGTCTCAAATGGAAAGACACAAGAGCCACTATATGCTGCTGGCCTTCAATGCATCTCTAAAAGGGATACATTGAAGGCCATCAGCATAGTGGCTTCTTGAGCATTAGAATCTTTTACATCAGAGGCGAACTTCTAAGCTTGCACAATGTTTGTTTACATTGGGCCTCTGTGCATGAAGAATCAGCTGATGAATGGGGATTAAAAACAAATTAGGGGGAGGGTGTTCCCAGATAGGATGGTTAGAGGCATGGTGAGATATACCATATCATTTCAGAAAAGTGGGGAGAGAAGTTGTTGGAGTCACATTTCTGGGCAAGTTTGATTTATTTTTATAATCTGCTCTACAAGATGTTTAGGTGTATGTAGTAGGATGAGGGGGAACCCGTCATGACAGCTATATTTTGCTGTGTTTGAGAGAAAATTGAAATTGGGAGAAAAGTTTGGAGCAAATAATCCATTAAAAAGAAAAAAAAACAGGCAATTAAACATTTAACTGATGAGAGCAAAGAAGTGACTGATGCCCACAATGTAAACAAGTGACTCAACATACAGGAGACAAAATGGGGCAAAAATTCTGGCCTCCCGGGTCTGTACTGAGTGTGTACGGACCCGGGAAGGCATCGCAAAAGCCGGTTTTCAGTATACAATGCGCATGCGCTGAAAACTGGCTTTTCCGATCCGTCAAGCTGGAGCTTGACAGATCCTCTGTATCTCGGAAGCGAGGACATTTGCAAGGCCAAGATTGCGGGATTTACCCATATCTTGTCCGGCAAATGTCTTCAAAACTCTTGCGCTTGATAAAAGCAGGCGTATAGCCTACTTTTACAGGCGTAAGTTTTAAAACACATAAAAACATTAAATTATAAAAACACATTTTATTGTTAAAAAACTCTCCCCACTATTGTAAGTTTATTTTAAACCATAATTTTAAAAAACGGAAATTAAATACATAAATAACTAATTTAAATCAATACAAATGTGTGTATTTTTTCTATTTTTTAGTAGTAAGTTGGAGTTCCCATTATTCATAATAATGGGAACTCCAACTTACAGAGCTCCCATTATTATGAATGAAAGCATACTTTACTTGTACAAGGGTTGGTGCTGCTCCCTACATTTTTCCTACAGCTGTCCGCTGTAAAAATCATGTCCGTTGTGCCCCGTAGGGGACGAAATCCGCACTGTGACTCCGGGAAGAGCTCCTCAGCCACAGGGAGAAGACAATTGAGGAGGATTCTAGCGACGACTTTCCCAGTGGCTGATAACAGGGAGATTCCTCTGTAGTTGCCGCAGTCGAACTTGTCCCCTTTTTTAAAGGTGGTCATGATTACTGCATCTCTGAGATCTCCCGGCATGCCCTCCTCCTTCCAGATGAGAGAGATGGGGTAATGCATTCATGCCAACAGTGCCTCTCCGCCATACTTCAGTGCCTCAGCAGGGATTCCATCTGCTCCCGTTTGATACTGTCAACCGTGAGGGTCTATGGAGCGTCCTCCTCAGTTTCGGCTGCCCCCAAAAGTTCATCACCATCCTCCGCCTGCTCCACGACAATATGCAGGCCGTGATCCTTACCAACGGATCCATTACAGACCCAATCCACGCCTGGACCAGGGTCAAGCAGGGCTACGTCATTGCGCCAACCCTCTTCCCAATCTTCCTCGCTGCCATGCTCCACCTCACACTCAACAAGCTCCCCGCTGGAGTGGAACTAAACTACAGAACCGTGGGAACCTGTTCAACCTTCGCCGTCTCCAGGCCAGGTCCAAGACCACCCCAATCTCTGTCGTCAAACTACAGTACGCGGATGACGCCTGCGTCTGCGCACAGAGGCTGAACTCCAAGTCATAGTCAACATATTCACTGAGGCATATGAAAGCATGGGCCTTACACTAAACATTCGTAAGACAAAGGTCCTCCACCAACCTGTTCCCACTGCACAACACTGCCCCCCAGTCATCAAGATCCATGGCACGGCCCTGGACAATGTGGACCATTTCCCATACCTTTGGAGCCTCTTATCAACAAGAGCAGACATTGACGAGGAGATTCAACACCGCCTCCAGTGCGCCAGTGCAGCCTTCGGCCGTCTGAGCAAAAGAGTGTTCGAAGACCAGACCCTCAAATCTACCACCAAGCTCATGGTCTACAGAGCTGTAGTAATACCCGCCCTCCTGTATGGCTCAGAGACATGGACCATGTACAGTAGACACCTCAAGTCGTTGGAGAAATACCACCAACGATGTCTCTGCAAGATCCTGTAAATCCCCTGGGAGGACAGACGCACCAACGTTAGCGTCCTCAATCAGGCCAACATCCCCAGCATTGAAGCACTGACCACACTCGATCAGCTCCGCTGGGCAGGCCACATTGTTTGCATGCCTGATACGAGACTCCCAAAAGCAAGCGCTCTACTCGGAACTCCTTCTCGGCAAATGAACCAAAGGTGGGCAAAGGAAACATTTCAAGGATACCCTCAAAGCCTCCCTGATAAAGTGCAACATCCCCACCGACACCTGGGAGTCCCTGGCCAAAGACCATCCCGTGGAGGAAGTGCATCCGGGTGGGCGCTGAGCACCTCAAATCTCATCGCTGAGAGCATGCAGAAATCCAACACAGGCAGCAGAAAGAGCATGCGGCAAACCTGTCCCACCCACCCTTTGCCTCAATGACTGTCTGTCTGTCCCATCTGTGACAGCGACTGTGGTTTTTGTATTGGACTGTTCAGCCACATAAGGACTCATTTTTAGAGTGGAAGCAAGTCTTCCTCGATTCCGAGGGACTGCCTGTGATGGCTTTACCCAATTGGCTGCCCAGAGCGATAGGACTGCAGCTCCAGGCCTGCACACGTCCAGCCGTGCACGCGCTGTGATGCGCAGACAGTGAAGGCCTCAGGACCGGGAACTTGCGTGGGTGCAGCAGGTTCAGCGCATTTTTAAAAAAAATATAAAGTATATTACCCGATCGCTACACGGGAAGCAGCCGACCGGGATTTCTGGGCCAATGTATTATAAAGTGGTCAATCTTTCTGGGATTTGATGTGGTACAAAATTTAAAAAAATTAAATGGGCTCCACCAACAACCAATTCCCTATATGATTTGTGCCCATATACAGATAAATGATTATCTTTTAGTGTGCAGCTTCCTGCTTCAGGTACACAAAGTTCATTTTTTTGGGGACATACATACCAACAATAACTTCCAGAATTCCAAGCGAGAGAAGTGTGTGTGTGTGTGGGGGGGGGGGGGGGGGAGTTACAGCGAAGGGGCAGGCTGTATGTTTATTTTACCTTTCTCGCTGGGAGTTGGATCAAGCCACACCTCCCTCCTCAGCTACATTATTACTACTTTCCTCCACGGTGCCAGGAGTTGTTTTCAGGGTAGGGAGGGCCAGTTGGATTCCTGTGCAGTCACAGGCAGAAAGAGAAATAACAGGTGGAGTCACAATGGCCAGTACTTCAAATTTGGACCCTTTTTTCACTGGTGATGTTGAAGACAAATGCAGCCATGATGGCATGGACTGGATATGGCATGAAGCTGGACTGCAAAGCAATTTAATCTCAGTGGGGAGAGTTGCTGTTTAGTTGATGAGGTTAAAACAAGTGCTGCTGTTGGGCCATTAAACGGTCAGGTGATATGTTCATTAAACAGTCAGGTGATATGTTTATTATACAGCCATGCTTCTTTGGGTGTTATCTGGCCTCAGTGTGCTGTGGCGATTATCAAGCTGTGCATATTAGAATGCACAATATTATGGGCATAAGTTTCCACACGCGCCTAGAACGGCGCAGTCCCGACCTGGACACCCGTTTTTCGCGCCACAAAGTGCGCCTAAAAAAATCCTCCGTATTCTCCACCTCCCTGCAGGTCCTCTGGCCCTCGGCACGGCGCAGCAGGAGCTGTAGGGGGGCGGAGCCAGGTCCCTGCGCTGAAAACAGTGCCGGGACCTCTGCACATGTGCGCTACAGTGGGCACGCAAGTGCAGTAGCTCCAGGCGCCCAAAACTGTGTGGGAGGGGCCCGAAGCACGCAGCCCCTAGCCCTGGCCGAATGGCCTCACTGGGGCTTCATGAATAAGGCTCCTCCCACTGCCAGCTCCTGCTCTCCCCCCCGCCCCCCGACCAGACCCGACACCCGCTCTCCCCCGCCCCCGGATCGGACCCGACACCCATGCTTCTCCCCTCCCCCCCCTCCCCCCCCGGACCAGACCCGACTCCCGCCCCCGCCCCCCAACCCGACTCCTGCTCACCCCCAGACCGGTTCCGATCCAACCTGACCTCCCCCTCTCTCTCCCCCCCACTCTCTTCTCCTCCTCCCCCCCCCCCCCCCCCCCCCCCCCCCCGACCCAAACCGAACCGAACCTCCCCGACCCAACGCCACCTACCTGTAAATCTGGTGCTGGGGACGGGCCCTGCCCGAAGTCTCGGACTGGCCCGTTCAACCTTCGGTCCCGAAAGGCCTGCCTGAAGCACTTTCACACAGGTAGGAAGATGGTTTATTTAATCTTTTCTTTGTTTATAAATATTTATTCAGGTTGGATTTATTTGTATAATATTTGTATAAGTATAAATAAGGATTTATTGTAGAATTTAATGACTTCCCTTCCCCCCCACCTCGTTCTGGACGCCTAATTTGTAACCTGCGCCTGATTTTTTAATGTGTAGAACAGGTTTTTTCAGTTCTACAAAAATCTTCACTTGCTCCATTCTAAGTTAGTTTGGAGTACGTTTTCACTGTGGAAACTTTGAAATCAGGTGTCAGTGGCCGGACACGCCCCCTTTTGAAGAAAAAATTCTGTTCCAAAGTGGAACTGTTCTAACTGACTAGAACTGCAAAAAAAAAATGTGGAGAATTGTGATTTTTAAGATAGTCCGTTCTCCACCAATTGCTCCTAAAAATCAGGCACAAATCATGTGGAAACTTGGGCCCAAAATGTGGATAGTGGGATCAGCAGGATGATGATGAGCCAGTAAACAGTCAAATGGGACTGTTTCATCTGGTGGTAGCCCTTCCTCCCCAAAAATTACTTCACTGTTTATCCAGAAGATGACAGAATATGAATCAAAATTGATAAAGCAACCTGAACTGACTAAATATTATGCAATATATAACCTAAAAACCAGTTAAGATTAAACTGGCTATAACCATTAAAAGTCATCCTAGAGTAATGACTATGCAAATAGCATAGCAGCATTATAGGGAAGTTAGATAAACATGAGGGAGAAAAGAATAGAAGATTACGCTGATAGGGTTAGATGAAGAGGGGTGGAGCATTAACACTGGCATAAACCAGTTGATTTGCTGGTTTCTGTGCTGTACATTCTACATAACGTAACTAATCACCACCTTAATCAGAGGGAAATTAAAAGAAAAAGTGCTGTGTTATGTCTTCAGTTTTAAGAATGACATGCGCTTGTGTTTCAGAAGCTTTAAATATATATTTTACTGTTGGCCTTATACTGCTTCACAATCATACATCATTGCTCAATCTTAAGAAAAAACCTTCAGTTCAAATAGATTCCATGTTTTTATAGAACCGGCACAGGCAGACTGGCAAAGATCCAAATATTTTACATACAGGATCATTGTGCACAGCAATATGGGAAGGAAACAACTTCAAAGGATAACTATTTTAAATTGCTAGACCAGAACAAATTACAACCTGCTCTAGATTTCTTCTGAATACTTTTGTTTAAAAGTATGACATACACTTTGCTCAAGATTTATTTGCTTGGGTTGGCGAGATTACTGTCAATGGTAAGAAAATGTGTTTTTACAGCCATAGTTCTAATTAATAAACTGTGGCTCAGACACACAAGGAAAAGCTGGTAAATTTCAGTCGGATTAATAACATGTAACAGAGGGATAGATCTGACAAAGTAGTGTACTCCCAACCAAAGGAATTTAGTTTGAAATCTGACACTAACCGATATTCAAATTCATCAATCCTCACTGAGCAATTTGTGCTAGTTGTAACCACTTTATCAGCTTCTTCCCAAGCATCCCTTCAGTCTCAGCTGGATTGTCTGAAAGAGGAAATAAAACCTGGGCAGGAAGGCATGCTTCCCTTCACTGGTCAAGCACACTTCCGAAATAGAAATGCAAAGGTGTCTGATGGAGTCTGCATGAAGTGTCCACAGATTGGACTGAAATAATTTCTCAGCAAAGAACAGCAGTATCCACACAGCATTGGTTCAGAAGTCTCACTATATAATTAACCGGAATCTTTCTTCAACCATTGATCGGGATAGAATTCAGCCATTAAGAATTTCACAGCAAAGCATAACATGCATGAAATTCCTTTGCACCACTCCAGTCACCAGCATGCGTGTGTGCTCAAGTGATATTGGTAATAACCAGGACACGGAAACTGATTTCTTCCTTTTGCTCGCTCTTAATCTTGAAAGAAGATGGATCTAATGAAGGCGATTGCGATGTAAGGTTATGATTGCCTGTTTCACTCAAACTGAACTATTAGTTATTGCAATGATGGTTTGTTTTCTTGACGGGATGCCACATAGTCTTGCCTCAGAGCTGCATTCCCTAGATCTATCTGTCCTTCATTGCAATGGTGATGCAGGAGGGAGCTCTGCTTTCTCGTGCATATATATTTAAGCAGGAAGGAGGGCAGCTGCAAGGCTTGGGCCTGTGAAGGCACTAAGTGAGGGAAGGGAATTCAAGATGGAAACACAACGGGAGGAAGGATAAGAAGCAGAGAGGAGAAAATGACAACTCAATACTATTGCGTTTTATTTTTTCCAGCTACTTATACTCAGAGTTCAAACTGTAAGTCTGATCACCATGCCACGTTGAGGGCAGGGGACTGTATGCACCCTCAGGAGGATGAGAGAGTACCAAGAGAGTGTATTTCAACCATGGGATAGTAAAAAAAAATGGGAAAATACAACAGTGCGTGGTTGAATGACACAGTATATTGGAACATCAGTGTGCTGGCAGAGGTAGGACATGAGTCCTCGCTTCATCTGCATCACTGTGAGTACGACTGAAGAGAGGCCAAGGGCCTCCTACAGGCAGGGAAAAGTCAGAAAGACTGGTGTTCCCCAACGTGCTCCTGCATCTCCGAGTAGCTGGTTAAAAACCACTAAATGACCTGCCAACACTCACTTTATAAGCTTGCACATGAAGAATGGTCATTTGGTCAAGATATTGGAAGGCTGCCAATGATTGTGAAACTACAATTCACCACATTTAGAAAAGCAAAAGCAATGGGGGAGGTGGAGAGTTGGCAAGTAAAATCATTAAATGAGTTTTCCTATCTAAACAAAATGAATGCAGAAATAGAACAATACAAAAGGAAATTATCAATGAATGCACACAGCTGGAGAAAGTTCACAATGAGCTTTTATCATGTTCAGTCAAAGCCCTTTTAAACAAACAAAGCAGCAGGCACAATCTAAAAATAGAAGCTTTGGCAATGAACAGTTGCATCAACTACACTCACACATAAACCCCAGTGTGCCAACACATTCACTTGATGCACAGTACTGACCATGCCAGACCAGTGTAAAGAACAGAACAAACTGACAGAGGATGTGGGTGGGGGTCTTCCAACAAGTAAAGCAGTCAACAGAAATCTTCTACCTAAGAAATGTATTAAGGAATCACAGTTTATAAAGAGAGTTTCTGCAATAAACTAATTTGTATGTTTTTCAAATATTAGGATATCCAATTTAAAGGATAACTTAAAGGACACTACCCAATACTTCTGAAGGAAAATATGTATCTGTCTCTCTGGTCCTTATTCATAAGGGGTATCTTGCTCGAGTGGTGTTGGCATGTATAACCTGAATTTATACAATGCACCATTTATAAGAAAATGCCCCAAGGAGAAGGGACACTGAACCAGAAAAGAGGATATTAGGAGAGTGACTGGAAGCTGGGTCTTGTTTAAAAAAAAGTGCAGTGGCTAAATAGGGAGTTCCAAAGAGTAAGGCGGAGGTGACTTAATGCTCTACTGCCAATAGTAGGATAAAGTGGGAAGCACAAAAAGCCAAAGGAGCAAAGTGCTCAGACAGGGATATATATTCTGTTTAAAATGAAGAATATGGCTACGCTTTAGGTCCACAGGGAACACTTAGATGGGCAAACGTGTTTTGTTCCTTCTGGGAAAGATGTTAACTCGCAACAAAGTGAAAATTCCTTCCAATGAAATGGAAGCATCCACCCATGGGAAGTACATTGACAAAAGTCAGCTATCCATTGGATTTCTTCTAGAAACAATTTTGATTTTAAATAAAATCCACTAGATGTCGAGGCTTGGAGCTTACACAGGAAGATGAGACTTTTTTTTCCTGTCCCAAACATACTTTAGAATTCTGTGGCAGTCGAGGAAAACGATGCAAAGTGTGGAATATACTGCTGGTTCAGCAAAAAGGATAAGTAACAGGAAAAACAACATACATTAATGTAGCATTTGACAGACGAGAAACAGGAAGGAGTGCTATGCCTTTTTGCAGGAGTATCAGGAGCAGTGAGCTCAAAGCTTGATCAAGGACAAGTGCTTTAAGAAGACTTTTAAAAGTCGAGGGTAACAAAGAGGTGGAGAGGTTTGGGAAAGGATTCCAAAAGTCAGGTGTGAAACTGCTAATGATTCCGCCGACAAAAGTAGAGTGGGGACAGGGAAGGCAAGGGAAAAAGAAAAAAGACTTGCATTTATATAGCACCTTTCATGACCACCAAATGTCTCAAGGCACTTTCCAGTCAGAGGTACTTTTTGAAGTGCAGTCACTGTTGTAATGTAGGAACCACAACAGCCAATTTGCACACATCAAGCTCTCAGCATTATCTGATAATGACCAAATAATCTGTTTTTAGTGATGTTGATTGAGGGATAAATATTGGCCAAGATACCGGGAACAACTCCCCTGCTCATCTTCGAAATAGTGCCATGGGATCTTTTACGTCTACTGAATGGGGCAAACGGGGCCTCGGTTTAATGTCTCATCCGAAAGACAGCACCTCCGGCAGCACTCCCTCAGCACTGCACTGGTCAGCCCAGATTTTTGTGCTCAAGTCGAGTGGGACTTGAACCCACAACCTTCTGACTCAGAGGCGAGGGTTCTACCCACTGAGCCACAGCTGACACTTTACAAGCTGTGAAAGGGATACACAGGAGACTAGAGTCAGAAGATGTGGTGGGGATGTTAAACTGGAAGTTGCAAGGTGGAACAAGGCTATGGAGGAATTTGGAGACAAGGATTTAAATTCAATTGGACAGGGTATAGGGACCCAACGTAGGTCCCTATGGAGGGGGCAGTAGGTGAATGGGGCTCAATTCGGGACATAATGCAGACGGCATGGTTATGGACAATTTGGAATTTATGGAGGGAGGATGACCGCAAGGAAAGTATTGGAGAAGTCGTGTGTAGCGGTGTTGAAGGGTTCCACCAGCAGTGGGGATAAGCTAGAATTAGTCAAAAGCAGATTTATCAATACATAAAGCAAACTGCGTTTAATTAAAGTGGATGACATAGACAGATGAGATGTTTCATTAGTCAAACCAAATCGGTTCAAAAAGCTGCAACATGCCAGTTTGAAATATATCTCAAACCTGAAAAATACTTTAAAAAAATCAATTTACATTCTTAAAAAGGCATAAACCTTAACAGGACCTCTCACTCCAAACAAGGGAGTTTGGCAAACCTTTTCTCGGACAGTCCTTCTTTCGATTAAACAGGCACCACAGTTATCTGCATTTACTCCTAGAGCAAGCTGATTGCACCCAACGACCATTCACTGTGGATTTCTTCACCCAGATGGTGAACTGTATTGCTTCATTTGTAACTCTCTACTTCTGCTCTGCTCCCCCCTCTCCTCTTAGCATGGGTACAAATCCCATTATTTTCTCACTTGTTCCCTTGGCCCACTTAGGTGGGTGCTTGGGTACCCCAGGACTCCATCCGTGTCACTCAAGACAGGTCCCAGGAGGATAGCGATCCAAGAATGCTTCTGATATCCCTTTCCATCGCAGTACAGTTGAGAATTTTGCCCAAATAGTAATTTTCCCATGCAGTTACTTCCCCAGAGCTGCTATTACTTCTCTCTGAAAGAGGAACTGAATACTCCAAAACTGTACAAATAGTTCTACAGTATGGCTTACTGTGAGCCAACATATATCCAAAGTAGTATGAAGTACTATCTTTAGAGCAATAGAAATAAAAATATTTAAATGTACATATTTACTATTAATGACAAAATTATTTTGGTTACAGCACATTTAACTGAAGCTAGTACAATGGAATGAAGGACACCAAGCATTTACCGGTAATTAAATGTTTTGCTTGACTAAACTTCAGACCCAATATCTACTCTATCACAAAGGATGCCGACTTCTATCCCTGTAACATCACCTGCCTCTGCCCCTACCTTAGCTTACCTGCTGCTGAAATGCTCATCCATGCCTTTGTCAGCTCCAGACTCGATTGTTCCAATGCTCTCCTGGTTACCCTCCATTACCCTGTAAACTTTAGGTCATCCAAAATTCTGCTGTGTGTACCCTACCCACACCAAGTCCCGCTCGCCAGTATCCCTGTCCTCACTTACCGACATTGGGTTCCCACACCCTTGACTTAAAATCTTGTCTATGTCTTTAAAATCCCTTCATACTTCCCCATTTTTGTAATGTTCACAGCATTACAACCCCTCTCAAACACTCAGTTCCTCTAGCCTTTTGTGCATCACTTCACCACATAATCGGAAGGCGTGCCTTCAGCCACCTAGGCCTCATACACTGCAATTCCCTCCCTGAAGCTTCTCCACCTCCTTAAAACTCAACACTTTGACCAAGCTTTTGGTCACCCCTTCTAATACCTTTCTTTCACTCGGTCTCCATTTTTGTCTGATTATGCCTCTGACGCATTTTTCATTAAAGGCACTATATAATTGCATCAATGACCATATCTACACCATTCCAACTTCATTAAAAAATAAATCTAAGTACTTCCTTTTCAGTAACTTTTACAAACTCAAACTGTTAACACATACCGAATGAGTGTTTATAATTTCTTCAATGGAGATGTAAATAACCGGTTTGCTTAGTGTCACCATGTCAGAGTATTCATCAATATTAAACTTTTCTTCTGGTTCTGGCACATCACAGGCTGACTGGAAAAATTTCCTGCAAGGGATGGAAAAACAAGTAATTGGTGAGGAGCAAGAGCACCACATGGGAGTATTCATTAGGATTCAGTCACTACACAACTTTCTCATTTTGAATTATCTGTTGTTTTTAGATTAAATTGTTATGTAACCACTACTGCAATGTCAGGATTCCCATTTATCTTGGTTCAACACAGCTGTAGTACAGAACTCATATCAAGCCTTCTAAATATAACTTATCAAATAGCAAGCAACTAGCCAAGCTAATCACAGAGACATAGTTACTGTGAAAAGTGGATATAACAGACTTTTCCTAAAATCCTCTCACTAAAGATGACAGAAAACTCCTGTAGTTTAACGTCATCTCCTCGACAGATAATCTGTACTGGCAAAAAGGACAGTGTCTCTAACGTAATGATGTTTTATATTAACCATATTGCTAAGTCAGCTCATTGATGCTAACCACAAATTTTTATAATTAAAATAAAAGTGGCTGGAAAAAATAACATTATAACAGCTGTTGCAAAGAACATTAGAAATCTCAAGTTCTACTAAAACTGGAAGGTTATTTTTTTCATTAAAATGTTGCCATCAATTACTGTGTAAATAATGGATCATGCAGAGACCACATTCAATCACTATTCCCACTGGATTTGCATTAGATCTTCTTCCGGAGCCAAATGTGCTTTATGGGGGGAGGGTTAAAGAAGAAAAAAGTCATATACAAAGGAATGGCTGCTGGACCTGAGTGAGATGAACGGTAGCATAGTGGTTATGTTACTAGACTAGTAATCTTGGACAGGAGTTCAAATCCCACCATGGCAGCTCGGGAATTTAAACTCAGCTAATAATAAAAAAAGTCTGGAATTAAAAAGCTAGTATCAGTAATGTTGACCATGTAACTAGTAACACTAATATCCTTTAGGGAAGGAAATCTGCTGTCCTTACCCAGTCTCCCACAATAATGTGGTTGACTCTTAACTGCCCTCTGAAATGGCCTAGCAAACCACAGTTGTATCAAAGGACAATTAGGAATGGGCAATAAATGCTGATCTTGCCAGCAACACCCACATCCCGTGAATGAATAAAATACAAGTTAGGAGAGGTTACTGAAAAGCTGTCTCAAAAAGATGCATTTTAAGAAGGCTTTAGAAGATGGAGAGTAGAGGGGTTTAGAGAGGGAATTCTATGGAATAGAGCCAAGGGAGGCAGCTGAAGGCTCTGCCATCAATGGTGGGACAGAGGGAGGGGGAGGGAATGCACAGAAGGGCCGAGTCGGTGTACCAAGTATTGCAATGTGTGGGTAGAAGGATGGAGGAGGTTTTAGTGTTGGGTGAGTCAGTCGAAGGTGAGGATGGTGGGAGCCAGGATTGATCAGTGCAACTGAGATGATGTGCAAGTGGGGTTTAGGATATTGAATGCTGCAGGATGGAAGGCTGATAAGGAAGATGTTGGTTACAATGGCAGCAGGAATGAGGCAGGGATGGAGGAGGACAATGGTGGAAGTCAACGGTCTGGGGATAGATAGGATGTGAGGTTTGAAGCTCATCTCTGGGTCAAACAGAACCCCAAGGTTTCACACAGCCTAGTTGAGACCAAGCACACAGGCAGGGAATGAGAGTGTGATAAGGGAGCATATTTTATGGTGGGGACCATAAATGTTGCTTTTATGCTTTCTGATGTTTATTTGCAATACATGACAAACAGTTTAATAGTAGAAGTAGTTATGGGGTCAAAGAAAGTGAAGCAGAGGCATCATGAAGAACATGACATCATCAGCATGCATATCGATGAGGAAGATGAGGGGACAAGGCTAGATCTTGGGAGACTCTGGAGAGGCATTGAGGGGGTCAGAAGAAATACCATTGCTGGAAATGAATTGTGTGTGTTGAGACAGGCAAGAGTTGAACCACTGCAAGGACAATAGATTGACCGAACATTCTTGTTTTGCCCAGCCTATCTTTATAACTAGGTTTCAAAGTCCTGGACTCATCCTATTGCTCTTTTCCAAACCTGCTTTGTTTGCAATATTGTAAAATAAGTAATTGGGGGAAAAGAGAGGTGAACCAGTTATGTAAATGCAGTTTATAATGCAAATGACTCCTGATAAAGGGATCAGAAAATCATCTGACCGGTTTACTCTGAACAAACAAGAGCACAAATCTATATTGTAACTGACCCCAGACACAATCCTCATAGATTTCATATGCAGATCTTTAAGTATAAATTCAACTCTTTATGAAATTTAGGTTTCTCCTAGCGGTTGCACGGTCATCTAATCGCTGTTGTCACTTGAATCTACCCTGTTAGTTTTAGAGCTTAAGATAATGTGGACATTGTATAAAGGCGAAATCCACACAATCTCAACACTGCAGCTTTTAAAGAAAAAATCTATTTTTATGTTGTTGTCCAATAATCCAGCTCAACTCCTACATAAGAACATAAGAAATAGGAGGGGGAGTAAGCCATTTGGCCCCTTGAGCCTGCTCCGCCATTCAATAAGATCATGGCTGATCTGATTCACACCTCATTACATTAGGAATCTTAGTACAAAGTGCCTAGAGTTCAGTGCTGAGAACATACAACTTTAACTCTGCTGGGACATACTAAGGAAACCATTTTCAGGCAGGATAAAACCATGATCCCTAGGAAGTCTCAGTGCTGAGATAGTCAGTCACTCCAGGAAGTGATGTACAAATGCCAGTGAAACTAAAGCAATTACAAGATGGGAGCATATATTTGAGGATTTATAGTATTAATGCAAGACTGCCATCAGTGATATTCCCAGGATTGATCCAGGCCATTGAGCTAATGCACGGACCGATGCTTGTTAGATGGAGAGCGATTTCAAGAGGAAGGCAAGATTTTGAACAATATCATTACTGCATTATAAGAAAACAAATTAAATCTATTAACAATGCCAAAGTCTTTAATGGAACGATGTTCATATATAACGTAGGTTGCACAACTTGAGATAGTGCTAAAAATTATCCCACTATCTATTCTTCCTCCAAAGTGCTGCAATTTTTAGAACAGGATTAATTTACTGGACACATTTGCAGTTGCCACTGAACAATTAAAACAGATGGACCTGGAAGTATAAAAAGTCTAGATGCAGAGTGAGAACTATTTAATTAAATGTATTCCATGGTCCAAATATTCAAAGTCTGTGCAAAATTAAAATTTTTGAACATTTTACTGAGGGGGTTTCCAAGAACAATCATCCACATGGAAAGCAGTTACTACCTCTGTACAACATCTGGTGTGCACAGCTGCCTATTCTTAAAACAAAATCTGCCTCTGACTTACAGTCTAATAATTTTCACAAAAGTTCTCTATCCATTATCCAACAAAAATCTTTTGACTAATCCAGTGAGTCTGGAAAATAAAAGGCCGCTACTTTTCCATGAAACACTATTGTATTGCTTCCCCGCACACCCCCCCAATTCTCACACAAGAAACTGAACCTTTGGAGGAGAAAAAAATACCAAATCTAGCTTGCACTGACGACCTTTGTTACTCATACTTTATAGTTGATTTCTGAATGTGTCTAGGCAAGCCCATCACCAATAGCAGTACTTTATTCAGACTGTCTAATAAAATTGGTTTCACTATGTTAACAAGAACCTAAAACTCAAGGTTTCAGAACATTTAATCTTAATTTCTTTAGAAGTTTGTAAACACGTGATTTTCATTCCTTGATGTGTCACAGAAATAGAGCAACACCGTTGCACCAGTAGTTTTATGTAACATTTTAGGAAAAAATATTGATGGTAGCCAAGCACAAGAAATCCAACATAAACACCTACCCAGAATGCATTAAACAAATGTTGTCCATTTCAGAGAAATGATTTAAATGTTTTGAGAAATGCAGAATTTCTACTTAAGAGTTTCAAACAATCACACATAATCTACTCCCATTTTATTCTTTTAGAACAAATGGCTAGTTTACTAGTCATGGATCACACCAGCTTGCAAGTTTCATAGATATTGAACTTCGCCTTGTAGTACTTAGTGCAGTAAAATTCATGCAAGTTATTTAGAGGTCATTACCGGATTTGAATTTCAGCCAACATCCTGGTTTGTCAAGATTTTGCCAGTTCAGGAAAAGTTAGTATTCTTATCCAAGGTTAAGTTAGCAAGTTCTGAAACAATATTGTTTATGTTACAAAACATTTGGAGTCTTTTAAAATGACAGAATTGTTAAAAAAAAACTTGCTCTGACTATATATTTTCTCACTAGCTTTGTCAGAGTTTCTCCAAAGAAAGACGGTTTGAACATAGCCAAGTATCCAAAGATAGGTTGGGCAACTTAGCCACATAATTAAAATGGAAAAGGAAATCCTACTGCCATGGATAAGCGATTGTATAGCCAAGTACAAAACTCAGTTCTGCCCCTAACTATTCATTGTATCTATGAATGGTAACACTAGGGAGAAAATATTGTTTAAAAAAAACCAGTATTTCTATATTATCAGCCAACGTTATTACAGAAAACATACAAATTATGTATATTTAAAAAAAGAGTAACATTTGAGACACTTCTGGACAACTACCACAGGACTGGAGGATACAGACAGTCTTAACAATGGAGATCTGAAAACATTTTCCCCAGAGTAAAAAAGATATGTACAACAGACTCCCAGTAATTACAATAAATACAGTGTTCAGTAATTCCTGTTAAAAAGAAACCACAAATATTTGGTTAAGAATGAGACTGACGGTTATGAATACAGAAACAAGATCAAATATCCATGGTTCTGTGCTGCTGAGACCATGAAATGACATCTGTGGAAAGCAAGTGATTGACTTGAATTAATGTCGGTGGAAGGCAAGACCGATATTCTGGAGACCCCTGAAAAACTTTCAGCGATCAGGAAGAAGTTTTTCTTCAAGAGAATAAACAGTTAGGGTAGAGTCCAAGTTTGTGCAAATTCAGGCTGGACAGACCAAGTGGTCCATTTCCTATTCCAGGCTTTCTGCTCCTACCAACTTATTCACCATGCGATCCAGATCAATGTCTATTTGTACTCCAGCTCTGTCAACCATTTGCCAAAATGTCATCACATGGACATTAATATTTTTTAAATGGTGAGCAGCTATTTAATGTTGGTGTTCAGAGGGAATTGGGTGTCCTTGTACAGAAAACAAAGTCAACATGCAAATAAGGAAGGCAAATAGTATGACGACCATTATTACAAGGGGATTGGAGTACAAAAGTAAGGAAGTCTTACTACAATTTTACAGAGCTTTGGTGAGACCACACCTGGGGTACTGTGCACAGTTTTGGTCACCATACCCAAGGAAGCAGCTATTTGCATTCGAGGCGGTGCAACAAAGGTTCACTAGTTTGAGTCCTGGGATGAGAGGGTTGTTCTATGAGGAGAGATTGAGTAGAATGGGATTATACATTCTGAAGTTTAGAAGAATGAGAGGTAATCTCATTGAAACACAAGATTCTGTGGGCGATGACAGAGTAGATGCGGAGAGGTTGTTTCGCCTGGCTGGAGAGTGTAGAACTATGGGGTATAGTCTCAGAATAAAGAGTCGGCCATCTAGGACTAAGCTGAGAAGTTTCTTCACTCAGAGTTGTGAATCTTTGGAATACTCCACCCGAGAGAGCTGTGAATGCTCAGTCACTGAATATATTCAAGGCTGAGATCAATAGAGTTTTGAAATTTAGGGGAATCAGGGATAGTGGGACCGGATGGGAAAGTGGAGTTGAGGTTATTGCTATGATCTTATTGAATGGTGGAGCAGACTCAAGGAGCTCGATGGCCTACTCCTATTTCTTATGTTCTTAATCATAAGTGAGAGCATAGATTCTGAAAGTTTTAGTTTAATGGCGAAAGCAATAGTATCACAATGCCAGGAAACTGGTTAAGAAATGGAGCAAAATTGTTTCACATAATCACTAATGTTTCCAAAAGGACTATAAAAAGCAATATTAGACAATGCAGTTTGAGTAATAAACATCGAAACATACAAAATAGGTGCAGGAGTCGGCCATTCGGCCCTACGAGCCTGCACCACCATTCAATAAGATCATGGCTGATCATTCCCTCAGTACCCCTTTTCTGCTTTCTCTCCATACCCCTTGATCCCTTTAGCCGTAAGGGCCATATCCAACTCTCTCTTGAATATATCCAATGAACTGGCATCAACAACTCTCTGCGGCAGGGAATTCAACAGGTTAAAAACTCTGAGTGAAGAAGTTTTTCCTCATCTCAGTCCTAAATGGCCTACCCCTTGTCCAAAGACTGTGACTTCTGGTTCTGGACTTCACCAACATCGGGAACAATCCACCCGCATCTAACCTGTCCCATCCTGTCAGAATCTTGTATGTTTCCATGAGATTCCCTCTCATCTTTCTAAACTCCAATGTATAAAGGCCCAGTTGATCCAGTCTCTCCTCATATGTCAGTGCCATCCCAGGAATCAGTCTGGTGAACCTTCGCTGCACTCCCTCAAGAGCAAGAACGTCCTTCTGCAGATTAGGAGACCAAAACTGAACACAATATTCCAGGTGAGGCCTCACCAAGGCCCTGTACAACTGCAGTAAGACCTCCCTGCTCCTCTACTCAAATCCCCTAGCTATGAAGGTCAACATACCATTTGCCTTCTTTGCTGCCTGCTGTACCTGTATGCCAACTTTCAATGACTGATGAACCATGACACCCAGGTCTCAATGCACCTCCCTTTTTCCTAATCTGCCACCATTCAGATAATATTCTGTCTTCGTGTTTTTTCCCCCAAAGTGGATAACCTCACATTTATCCACATTATACTGTATCTGCCATGTATTTGCCCACTCACCTAACCTGTCTAAGTCACCCTGCAGCCTCTTAGCGTCCCCCTCACAGCTCACACTGCCAGCCAGTTTAGTGTCATCTGCAAACATGGAGATATTACACTCAATTCCTTCATCTAAATCATTGATGTATATTGTAAACAGCTGGGGTCCCAGCACTGAGCCCTGTGGCACTCCACTAGTTACTGCCTGCCATTCTGAAAAGAACCCGTTTATCCCTACTCTCTGCTTTCTGTCTGCCAACCAATTCTCTATCCACGTCAGTATATTACCCCCAATACCATGTGCTTTGATTTTTCACACCAATCTCTTGTGTGGAACCTTGTCAAAAGCCTTTTGAAAGTCCAAATACACCACATCCACTGGTTCTTCCTTGTCCACTCTACTAGTTACATCCTCAAAAAATTCCAAAAGATTTGTCAAGCACGATTTCCGCTTCATAAATCCATGATGACTAGGACCGATCCTGTCACTGCTTTCCAAATGCGCTGCTATTTCATCCTTAATAATTGATTCCAACATTTTCCCCACCACTGGTGTCAGGTTAAGCAGTCTATAATTACCCGCTTTCTCTCTCCCTCCCTTTTTAAAAAGTGGTGTTACATTAGCTACCCTCCAGTCCATGGGAATTGATCCAGAATCGATAGACTGTTGGAAAATGGTCACCAATGCATCCACTATTTCTAGGGTCACTTCCTTAAGTACTCTGGGATGCAGACTATCAGGCCCCAGGGATTTATCGGCCTTCGATCCCATCAATTTCCCTAACACAATGTCCCACCTAATATGGATATCCTTCAGTTCCTCCTTCTCACTAGACCCTCGGTCCCCTAGTATTTCCGGAAGGTTATTTGTGTCTTCCTTTGTGAAGACAGAACCAAAGTATTTGTTCAATTGGTCTGCCATTTCTTTGTTCCCCATTATAAATTCACCTGAATCCGACTGCAAGGGACCTACGTTTGTCTTCACTAATCTTTTTTTCTTCACATACCTATAGAAGTTTTTGCAGTCAGTTTTTATGTTCCCGACAAGCTTCTTCTCGTATTCTATTTTCCCCCTCTTAATTAAACCCTTTCTCCTCCTCTGCTGAATTATAAATTTCTCCTAGTCCTCAGGTTTGTTGCTTTTTCTGGCCAATTTACATGCTTCTTCCTTGGATTTAACACTATCCTTAATTTCCCTTGTTAGCCACAGTTGAGCCACCTTCCCCATTTTATTTTTACTCCAGACAGGGATGTATAATTGCTGAAGTTCATCCATGTGATCTTTAAATGTTTGCCATTGCCTATCCACCGTCAACCCTTTAAGTATCATTTGCCAGTCTATTCTAGCCAATTCACATCTCAAACCGTCGAAGTTACCTTTCCTCAAGTTCAGGACCCTAGTTTCTGAATTAACTATGTCATTCTCCATCCTAATAAAGAATTCGACCATGTTATGGTCACTCTTCCCCAAGGGGCCTCGCACAACAAGATTGCTAATTAGTCCTTTATCATTACACATCACCCAGTCTAGGATGGCTAGCTCCCTGGTTGGTTCCTCGACATATTGGTCTAGAAAACCATCCCTAATACACTCCAGGAAATCCTCCTCCACCGCATTGCTACCAGTTTGGTTAGCCCAATCAATATGTAGATTAAAGTCACCCATGATAACTGCTGTACCTTTATTGCATGCATCCCTAATTTCTTGTTTGATGCTGTCCCCAACCTTACTACTGCTGTTTGGTGGTCTATACACAACTCCCAATATAGCACTGGGGTAAGTGTAAACCCAATATGTATGAATATAAAGGGGCTGCAGGAGGGGTCAAAACTAAAAATCATGGTTTAAAAACTAGTATTAAAACACTCTACCTAAACGCACGCAGCATTCGAAATAAAGTAAATGAGTTGATGGCACAAATCATTACAAATGGGTATGATTTGGTGGCCATTACAGAAACGTGGTTGCAGGGGGGCCAAGACTGGGAATTAAACATACAGGGGTATCTGACAATTCGGAAAGGTAGACAAGAAGGGAAAGGAGGTGGGGTAGCTCTGTTAATAAAGGATGATATCAGGGCAGTTGTGAGAGACGATATTGGCTCGAATGAACAAAATGTTGAATCATTGTGGGTGGAGATTAGAGATAGTAAGGGGAAAAAGTCACTGGTGGGCGTAGTTTATAGGCCCCCAAATAATAACTTCACGGTGGGGCGGGCAATAATCAAGGGAATAATGGAGGCATGTGAAAAAGGAACGGCAGTAATCATGGGGGATTTTAACCTACATATCGATTGGTCAAATCAAATCGCACGGGGTAGCCTTGAGGAGGAGTTCATAGAATGCATACGGGATTGTTTCTTAGGACAGTATGTTACAGAACCTACAAGGGAGCAAGCTATCTTAGATCTGGTCCTGTGTAATGAGACAGGAATAATAAACGATCTCCTCGTAAAAGATCCTCTCGGAATGAGTGATCACAGTATGGTTGAATTTGTAATACAGATTGAGGGTGAGGAAGTAGTGTCTCAAACGAGCGTACTCTGCTTAAACAAAGAGGACTACAGTGGGATGAGGGCAGAGTTGGCTAAAGTAGACTGGAAACACAGACTAAACGGTGGCACAATTGAGGAACAGTGGAGGACTTTTAAGGAGTTCTTTCAGAGTGCTCAACAAAAATATATTCCAGTGAAAAAGAAGGGCGGTAAGAGAAGGGATAACGAGCTGTGGATAACCAAGAAAATAAAGGAGAGTATCAAATTAAAAACCAATGTGTATAAGGTGGCCAAGGTTAGTGGGAAACTAGAAGATTGGGAAAATTTTAAACGGCAGCAAAGAATGACTAAGAAAGCAATAAAGAAAGGAACGATAAGATTACGAAAGTAAACTTGCGCAAAACATAGAAACAGATAGTAAAAGTTTTTACCGATATATAAAACGGAAGAGAGTGACTAAAGTAAATGTTGGTCCCTTAGAAGATGAGAAGGGGGATTTAATAATGGGAAATGTGGAAATGGCTGAGACCTTAAACAATTATTTTGCTTCGGTCTTCACAGTGGAAGACACAAAAAACATGCCAAAAATTGCTGGTCACGGGAATGTGGGAAGGGAGGACTTTGAGATAATCACTATCACTAGGGGGGTAGTGCTGGACAGGCTAATGGGACTCAAGGTAGACAAGTCCCCTGGTCTTGATGAAATGCATCCTAGGGTATTAAAAAGAAATGGTGGAAGTTATAGCAGATGCATTCGTTATAATCTACCAAAATTCTCTGGACTCTGGGGAGATACCAACGGATTGGAAAGCAGCTAATGTAATGCCTCTGTTTAAAAAAGGGGGCAGACAAAAGGCAGGTAACTATAGGCCGGTTAGTTTAACATCTGGAGTGGGGAAAATGCTTGAAGCTATCATTAAGGAAGAAATAGCGGGACATCTAGATAGGAATAGTACAATCAAGCAGATGTAACATGGATTCATGAAGGGGAAATTATGTTTAACTAATTTACTGGAATTCTTTGAGGATATAACGAGCATGGTGGATAGAGGTGTACCGATGGATGTGGTGTATTTAGATTTCCAAAAGGCATTCGATAAGGTGCCACACAAAAGATTACTGCAGAAGATAAAGGTACGCGGAGTCAGAGGAAATGTATTAGCATGGATAGAGAATTGGCTAGTTAACAGAAAGCAGAGAGTCGGTATGAATGGGTCCTTTTCGGGTTGGAAATCGGTGGTTAGTGGTGTGCCACAGGGATCAGTGCTGGGACCACAACTGTTTACAATATACATAGATGACCTGGAAGAGGGGACAGAGTGTAGTGTAACAAAATTTGCAGATGACACAAAGATTCGTGGGAAAGTGGGTTGTGTAGAGGACACAGAGGCTGCAGAGATTTAGATAGGTTAAGCGAATGGGCTAAGGTTTGGCAGATGGAATACAATGTCGGAAAATGTGAGGTCATCCACCTTAGAAAAAAAAAAACAGTAAAAGGGAATATTATTTGAATGGGGAGAAATTACAACATGCTGCGGTGCAGAGGGACCTGGGGGTCCTTGTGCATGAATCCCAAAAAGTTAGTTTGAAGGTGCAGCAGGTAATCAGGAAGGCGAATGGAATGTTGGCCTTCATTGTGAGGGATGGAGTACAAAAGCAGGGAGGTCCTGCTACAACCAACCGTACAGGGTATTGGTGAGGCCGCACCTGGAGTACTGCGTGCAGTTTTGGTCACCTTTCTTAAGGAAGGATATACTAGCTTTGGAGGGGGTACAGAGACGATTCACTGGCTGATTCCGGAGATGAGGGGGTTATCTTATGATAGATTGTGTAGTCTGGGTCTTTACTCGTTGGAGTTCAGAAGGATGAGGGATGATCTTATAGAAACAGTTAAAATAATGAAAGGGATAGACAAGATAGAGGCAGAGAGGTTGTTTCCACTGGTCGAGGGGACTAGAACTAGGGGGCACAGCCTCAAAATACGGGGGAGCCAATTTAAAACCAAGTTGAGAAGAAATTTCTTCTCCCAGAGGGTTGTGAATCTGTGGAATTCTCTGTCCAAGGAAGCAGTTGAGGCTAGCTCATTGAATGTATTCAAATCACAGATAGATAGATTTTTAACCAATAAGGGAATTAAGGGTTGCGGGGAGCGGGCGGGTAAGTGGAGCTGAGTCCACGGCCAGATCAGCCATGATCTTGTTGAATGGCAGAGCAGGCTCGAGGGGCTAGATGGCCTACTCCTGTTCCTAATTCTTATGTTCTTCTGTTTTCAGCACCGAGGTATTCCGCAACTCCACCCATACCGATTGCACATCATCCAAGCCAATGTCCTTTCTTATTGTTGCATTAATTTCCTCTTTAACCAGCAATGCCACCCTGCCTCCTTTTCCTTTCTGTCTATCCTTCCTAAATGTTGAATACCCCTGGATGTTGAGTTCCCAGCCTTGGTCAGACAGACATCTGGGAATACATATCAAATAACATTCAGCAATAAAAACAGCAGAAAATGTTGGAAACAGATAATAGTTCAATCAGCATCTATAAAGACAAGAAAGCTTAACCTCTTGTTTGGGTCCACTCTTACTTATTAGATTATAACACATTTTTAGCAATGACCTCACATCGTCACCTCTGGAGTCTCCCAAGAATCTATCCTTGGCATCCTCCTCTTCATCTACATGCTTCCTTTGGCAACATCATCTACAGACACGGAGATCAGCTTCCATCTATATGCTGATGACACCCAGCTCTACCTCTCCACAATCTCGCAATCCCTCCAGTGCCATTGTTCAGTCAGACAATTTGTCCAACAACCAGCCTTGGGTGATCCACAATCTCCTCCAACTAAAGATTGTGAAGATGAAGCCTCTGCTTTTGACCCCCGCATCAAACTTTGTACCCTCAGCACAGATTCCATCCCTCTCCTGATCCCTCTTTCAGCCTGAACTAGATGGTTTGCAAACTTAGGATCCTGTTCACCCCCATGCTGAGCAACCGAATCCACACCCTCTCCATCACAAACACCACGTACTTTCATCTCCAACATCAGCTACCTCCGTCCATCTGCCATTGGAACTTTGACATGTGCATTTGTCATCTCGGGGCTTGATAACTTCAATGGTCTCCTGGTCGAACTCCCATCGTCCACCCTCCACATATTTCATCTCATCCATCAGCTCATCCGAAGCTTTGTTGCCTGTATCCTATCCTACCCAAGTCCCTTTCGGCTTCACTGAGCTACATTTACTTTCAAATGTAAAATTCTCATCCCTGCGCTTCAAGCTATCCATGTCCTTGCTCCTCCTGGTCTGTAATTGTTTCAAGCCCTACTACCATTCCCCCTTCCTTGAACTCCCTGTTCCTCCAACTCTGGCTTCTCGTGTAAACCTCCTCCCTTCACCCCACCCAAGGGCCACCGTGCCTTCAGCAGCCTCGGCCCCACACTCTAGAATTATTTCCCAAACACACTCTGTGGCTCCACTTCCCTTCCTTAAAACCCACTTATTTGACAAAGCTTTTGGTTACTCAACCTAATCTCTCTTGCTGGATGTTCCTTTTTCCTTACACCTATGAAACATCTTCGGTGTTTTTTTTTTACCTACATTAAGTTTTTGAAAAAAAAACTATTATATACCACTTGAAGCCCGCAATGGCTTGTGTGTTTTCATGTGAATTATAGCACATTATTGTTCCTCTGTAAATCAATACGCACCTTCAGTCAAATATGAAATGCTTACTGGGCCAGACTATAATTTCCCAATTAGATTGACTGAGCAGGAAGCAAGCGGTTTCATCTTGGATTATTTGAAGCAGTTTGTATAATTTCCAGCCCATTTCATACTGTGCTGCAATACTCAACTGTAGAACATCTGCAATGGTCAGCAGAATGCAAGATTACATCATTATACCACACATCAATATAATGAGGTCATAAGTTCCATCCTTAAATAGGAGATCAAGTGCAGCAGCCAGAAATAGCTTAAAACCACTTCATTTTGATTTTGTCACAGCCATACAAACAGGGAGTTGTATTTCTAAACTGGAAGAGGGCTAACTTCAATGGGATGAGAGGGGTAAAATGGAACCAAAGATTGACAGGAAAAACTAACTGAACAATGGGTGATCTTTAAGGAGGTGATGTACAGGCTAGGTACATTCCAACAAGAGGGAAAGGTAGGGGAACCAAAGCCATGGCTCCGTGGATGACGAGGGAGATAGAGAACATGATGAAACAAAAAAAAAGGTGTATGTTGCATGTCGGGTGAATTCTTCCAGTGAGAACCAGACCAAATACAATAAGTTGAGAGGGGAAGTGAAGAGGAAAATAAGACTGGCAAAGAGAGAATATATGAGAATAGAATGGCAGTTTCCATAAAAGGGAACCCAAAAATCTTCGACCGGCATGTAATTAGTAAGCGGGTAGTAAGAGGCGGGCTGGGGCCTATTAGGGACAAAGGAAAGGTATGCTTAGAGGCACACGGCAAGGCTAGAATACTTAATGAGTACTTTGTATTGGTGTTTAGTAAGGAAGAGGTTGCTGACAAAGTATCAGTAGAAGCGGAGATGGTACAGGTAATGGATGGGGTGAAAATTGATAGGCAGGATGTACTGGAAAGGTTGGATATGCTTAGAGTGGATAAGTTGCCAGGTTCGGATGGCTTGCATCCCAGGTTGCTCAGGGAAGTGGGGGTTGCTATCTTCCAATCTTCCCTAGATGCCGGGGGGTGGTGCCAGAGGATTGGAGAGTGGCAAACGTGACACCCTTGTTCAAGAAAGCGTGCAAGGACATTCCTAGCAACTACAGGACTGTAGTGGTGGGTTCGGTTTTAGAAACAATAATCATGAAAGAAATTAACAGGCACTTGGGCCCAAGTTTCGGGTGGAGTTGCTCCAATTTAGTTTGGAGTATCTTAGAAATCGCAATTCTCGGCATTTAGTTTGCTCCAGTTCTAGTGAGTTAGTTTAGTTTAGTTTTGTTTTAGTTCAGTTTCTTTTTTCAAAACAGCCCTTAGGACTGCTTTGCAAGTTTAGGCGGTGAAAACTTACTCCAAACTAACTTAGAATGGAGTAAGTGTCCACTTTTGTAAGTTCTGAAAAACCTTACCTAGAGTTAAGTTCAGTGCAGGCACAGCCAGAGATGTGGGGTGGGAAGCATTAAACACAAAGGATTAAAACATTAAACACATTTGCGATGCAGGGTCGAAGGGCCGAATGGCCTACGCCTGCACCTATTTTCTATCACTTAAAATAGCCTAAAACCTCTTGCGATGATATTTCTGCCTTATATCTGCTGAGTGAGGACAGTTGTTTCTCTTTTTATAAATAAGCAAGTGTAGGCTCCCAGCTGAGGCAGACACATCATCAACATCAACGGAGGGGTGAGAGAAGAGAAGTTAGAGGATTTTCCAAAGCACTAAACACCTTCACAACAACATTAAAGAAGCATAAGTACATTTAAAGCACTAAGCACTAAACAAAGCAGTACATTTAAAGCACCAAGCACTAAATGAAGCACAAGTAATAAGCGATTAATTAATTAAAAAATAGAAGGAACCCTGCACCTAAAGCACCAAGACCAAAGTAATAAGCAACCAATCAATAATAAAAAATAGAAGTCCTATCTTTATGTGAAGGGAAGGCATTTCTGTCAGCCCCTGTCCCCCTCTCTCTCTCTCCACGTCTGTGTCCTGGTCAGTGAGGGGTGGAGGGGGAGGAGGGAGGGGTTGAACGGGAGTGGAGCGAACGGAGGCTGAACGCGCGGGGGGGAGCCAACGTGGGCGGGGGGGGGGCGAACGGAGGCTGAACGCGCGGTGGGGGGGGGGGGGGGAAGTGAACGGAGGCTGAACATGGAGCAGGGGGAGGGGGGGGGAAGGAGAGTCTGAACGCGGCAGCGGGCTGCTGATGACTGAGCCCATTCAGCCAGGGCCCCTCCCACACAGCCTGCAGAGCATCAGGCTGCGAAGAACTGCTGCACATGCGCGCGCACTCTAGCGTGCATGTGCAGAGGTCCCGGCACGGTTTTCAACGCCGGGACCTGGCTCTGCCCCCCCCCCCCCCCCCCCCCCCAAGTGCTGCGCTACGCCAAGGCCAAAGACGCCCTGAGGAGCTCGGAGAATTAGAAGGTAACTTTTTGATGCCCTTTTTATTCTAGAAAGTTGCTGCACCTCATGGAGGTGCGCCGTTTTTACAGGGGGCGGAAACTTGGGCCCTTTGAGAGGTTTAAGTTAAGGAGAGCCAGCACAGATTTGTAAAAGGCAGATCGTGTTTGACTAATCTAATTGAATTTTTTGATGAATTAACAGAGAAGGTTGATGAAGGGAATGGAGTGGATGTTATCAATATGGATTTTAAGAAAGCGTTTGACAAAGTACCACATGAAAGGATGGTTAACAAAATTCAGGCTCATGCAATAGGGTCAGTGTAAACTTGGATAAGAAATTGGCTTAAGGACAGAAAACAGCGAGTCGTGGTAAATGGTTGTTTTTCAGACTGGAGTATGGTAGATAGTTGTGTTCCTCAAGGGTCAGTGCTAAGACCACTGCTTTTTTTGATAAATTACTTGGATATTGGGAGAGAGTAACATTTCAAAATTTGCTAATGATACCAAACTTGGAGGTATGGCAAACAATGAGGATGATACCAATTGACTGCAACAGAACATAGGTAGGCTAGCAGAATGGGCAGATAAGTGGCAGATGGAATTAAATACAGAGAAGTGTGAGGTGATGCTTTTTGGCAGAAGGGATAGGGAGTGGCAATATAGACATAATGGCACAGTTCGAAAGAGTGGGCAGGGACAGAGGGACCTGGGGGGTTCATGTGCATAGATCTTGGAAAGTGGCAAGACATTTTGGAAGGGTAGTTAGCAAAGCATATGGTATCCTGGGCTTCATAAATAAAGGTATCGAATACAAAAGCAGGGAAATTATGCTGAACCTTTATAAAGTTTTGGTTAGGCCACAACTGGAGTATTGCATCCAGTTCTGGTCACCACACTTTAGGAAGGATGTGAAGGTCCTTGGGAAGGTGCAGAGGAGATTTGCCAGAATGGTTCCAGGGATAAGAGATTTTAGGTACAAGGTTAGATTGGAGAAGCTGGAGTTGTTCTCCTTGGAGCAAAGGAGTTTGAGGTGAGATTTGATAGAGGTGTACAAGATTATGACAGGTTTAGATAAGGTAGACAAAGAAAATCTGATCCCAATATCTGATGATACAAGGACTAGGGGATACAGATTTAAGGTTTTGGGCAAGAGATACATGGGGGATCTGACGAAGAACTTTTTTTTAACGCGTTGAGTGGTAATGACCTGGAACTCGCTGCCCACAAGGGTGGTGGAAGCGGAGACGATCAATGATTTCAAAAGGAAATTGGATAGGCACTTGAAGGAAATAAACTTGCAGGGCTACGGGGGTAAAGCAGGGGAATGGGTCTTACTAGATTGCTCTCCAGCGAGCTGGCATGGATTCGATGGGCCGAATGGACTCCTTCTGTGCCGTAATGACTATGACTTTATGGGCTGGATTTTCATTTTGATTGCGCCTCTGTTGGCGCCCTGGAATGGTGGTAGTGGGTCTGGAAATGGTTACCACCTGGATGGCCAGCTCCCAGCGCCCTGCCGGGAAATTTAGTGCCGGTTTGTGATGGCGCTGAGCAGTATCGCCCAGGAGCGTCATGCCGGGGTGCAACGCTCCCGGTTTTGACAGCGGTGTGAAATTTGGTTGGAGCAGCACCTGTAGCACCCAGTAGTGAGACTGCCACAGAAATCTGGCAGTCAGAACTGTTCCGGCGGCGGTAAGGGAAGGAATGACTGCATGAGGCAAGTGTGATTGTTTACTTTTTGCGATTTATCTTTATTTGGGGTCGGTAATATGTTGGGAATGTTTTCTGTGTTTTGTGAACCTGATTTTTTTTTTTTTTTGCAGGCAGACCTCTCGTAGGGTGCTCCGAAGCCAGGTCTTTAGCAATGGATTTTCAGTGCTCACCCGGCCTCGCGCCCTAAGGGAGGTGTGGAATGATTCCCATAACGCTCCGCTCCATACTCAGGACCCAGCTGCTGAAATTTGTGGATGCTGAAACAAACCATTTCCCAGCGCAAAATTTACCACCCTATGAAGCCTCCATCTGAAAATCCGGCCCCATACTGACTCAATGGGCTGGATTTTTGACTTGTTGCCACCTGTTTTCACCCCGCAGGGGTGGCAATGGCGGCGGCAAGCTCCTCCGGATGGGCAGTCAGCTTCCAGCGCCCCGCCGGGATTTTCAGTCCGGTTTTGGCGGGGCACGGAGCATTACCACCCGGAAGAGGCGAGCCGGTATGCAATGCCCCTGGTTGTGACACTAGCTCGATTTTTGGTTCCCACCCGATCCGTAGAGTGCCCTGGTGGGAACGCCTGCGAAAGCGGGCGGTCCAAGCTCTAGCGGCTGCAGTGAGGCAAGTAATATCGACCTCAGGTAAGTGTGATTGGTTTTTATTTTATTATGTCATTTATGTTGTGGTGGAATTACTTATTTATTGGGAAGGTTTTGGTGTTTTTTTTCAGGTTTTCCTTTTTCTCCCCAGGCCTCTCAGAGGTCTGAGTCCAGCTGTTTAGCTCGGGATTTTTGCGTGCTCAGCCAGCCTACCACCTTGAGAGGTGCATAACGCCTCCCTTAGCTCTCCGCCCCACACTCAGGGCCCAGGTGCCAAATCTTGCTGACTGAGGCGCAAACTGTTCCCGGGCACAAATTTTACCGCCCTGCCGCCATTACCGCCCTGAAATGAGCAAAGCCGAAATCCAGACCTATGACTCTATTTTCACTGCCCTTTTGCAACACTGTGAAACTGGGGAAGACAGAGCTCCAGGCATGTACACTCAGATGCAGGTGCAGAGAGAGAGACTCTCTAGCACCCAGTTACTTGCACATTTTCTAATGACTGAAAAGATTGTCATGTGAACGTGACTTTTAGCACAGCAGGCCAGCAAGCTTTATTTTATTTTGGGCTTCCGTAATGACTCAGAAGGCAAATGCAATGAATCACCCTGAGCCACACAGATTAGGATGATCCCTGGACTTTGCTCAGTCAGCTGATCTCATCCAGGGCAGCACGGGAAGGCATTACAATTAACCTCAGTGTTCACACGTTGGGGGTTGCACATCAGAGCTACGAATCCTGCCGGTAACTGTTGGTCAATGACTCCTTGCTGCAAAGTGAATGTGTCAATGTCAGCTGAGGACAGGATCAGCTGTGTGCGAGATGTCCACGCTCACAGCTAAGTAGCCTGCTGACACACTGCCATCAAAATTAAACATAAAAATGGTGAGATACTGGAGAACCAGAGTAGGCAAAACTGTTGACCAGTTTCTTCGCACTGACCTGTAGTACTCTGTACACTGATCTACTGAAATCTGGTCAATAGTAAATGTCCACAGAGAGGGTGTTTTCTGCAGTTGTGACTGGTCAGATGGATACAATTTTTTCCAGTCCTGTACTTTTCTATTAAGCTCTTATGTCTCTTCCCTCCTAAACCCCCTCACACGTGTAAAATGTAACTTTATCTGCATCAAAAATTTGATTTGTTCTTTTAAAGTAATGACAACATGAAACATAATCATATCATTACTTTATAAACACAAGAAAACTGAGTTCTATCAGGTATTTTACCCCATCAAGCCTGCTTCATCAGACTTTTGTATGATGACTGCATCATGGACTTCCCTCCAAAATCACAGGCTGGGCCCCTACTTCAGAGAATATAATTTGCTTCCACAAACTTGTATTTAAAAAATAAAATCAAGGTTTGTTAACTATCTCTACAGTTCTCAATCTAAACAGATGTGTCAATTTGGCTCCTTTTTAAAGATGTTAAGAGACACCAAGTCAAGTTCCTTCTCTGGGAATTTATTTCACAGATATATCCACTATCACATTGGAAGGAAAAAAACTTTTTCTAATTTCAAACCTAGCTCGAGGCTGGTCCGATGCTCATTGTCCAGAAAAATAGCTTGTTTGCTTCTATCGCATTGATAACTTTAATTGGGAAGATATGCATCAATAACTATGGGATAATTAAGGACAGTCAGCAGATCCGTAAAAATGCAAGTCATGTCTGAAATTTGAAAGTTCTGAGAGTAATAATGAAGTTTACTGATAAAGGAATTGCAGTGTGTACGTGAATATTAAAAAGAAATTGGTACCATTTCACAGAGGAGGCTTGTTGATAAAATAAAAGTACATGGTATTGAAGGAAATGTGGCAGCATGGATAGGAAGTTCATTAAAGACAAAAAACAGAGTGGTAATATCCCAGGTTTTATACATAGAGAGTACATAAGCAAAGAAAAATTGCTAAATCTGTACAAATCACTGGCTAGGCCACAGTTAGAATACTGTGTCCAGTTCTGGATGCTCTACTTTAGGAACAATGGCCCCAAGTTTCCACATGGATTTGCTCCTGACTTTTAGGAGCAACTGGTGTAGAACGGAGTATCTTAGAAATCGGAATTCTCGTCATTTAGTTTGCTCCAGTTCTAGTCAGTTAGAACAGTTTCACTTTGGAACAGAATTTTTTTTCAAAAGGGGGCGTGTCCAGCCACTTACGCCTGGTTTCAAAGTTTCGTGAGTGAAAACTTACTCCAAACTAACTTAGAATGGAATAAGTGAAGATTTTTGTACGCTTGAAAAAACCTTGTCTGCACATTAAAAAATCAGGCGCAGGTTACAAATTAGGCGTAGGGAATGAGGAGGGAGGGGCGGGGGGAGGGAAGGGAAGTCATTAAATTCTACAATAAATTATACAAATATTATACAAATAAATCCAACCTGAATAAAAATTTATAAGCAAAGAAAAGATTAAATAAACCATGTTCCTACCTATGTGAAAGTTCTTCAGGCAAGCCTTTCAGGAAGCGGTTTGCCGTCGGGACTGAAGGCTGAACGGGCCGGGCCCGAGATTTTGGGCAGGGCCCGTCCCCAGCACCAGATTTACAGGTAGGTGGCGTTGGGTCGGGTCGGGTCGGGTCGGGAGGTTCGGTTCGGTGGGGGGGGGGGGTGAAAGAGAGGGGGAAGAGAGGTCAGGTCGGGGAGGGAGGTCAGGTCGGGGAGGGGAGGAGGGGGTGGTCAGGTCGGATCCAGTCCGGGGGCGGGGGCGGGAGTAGAGTCGGGTCGAGTTGGGTGGGAAAGAGAGTCGGGTCGAGTCGGATCCGGTCCGGGGCGGGGGGGGGGGCGGGGGGAGCAGGAGTGGCAGCGGCAGACAGGTCAAGTCCGGTGTGGGGCGGGGAAGCAGGAGCGGCAGTGACAGTCGGTTCAAGTTGGATCCGGTCCGGGCGGGGGGTGGGGGGGAGCAGGAGCGGCACGGCAGACCGGTTGAGTCTGAGTCGAGTCGGGTCCGGGGGGGGGGGGGGGGGGGCGAAGCAGCAGGAGCGGCAGCAGCAGACGGGTCAAGTCGGGTCCGGGGGGGGGGGGGAAGCAGGAGTGGCAGCGGCAGACGGGTCGAGTTGGGTCCAGTCCGGGGGGGGGGGGGGGGGAAGCAGGAGCGGCAGTGACAGTCGGTTCAAGTCGGATCCGGTCAGGGCGGGGGGAGCAGGAGCGGCACGGCAGACCGGTTGAGTCTGAGTCGAGTCCGGTCCGGGGGGGTGGGGGGGGAAGCAGCAGGAGCGGCAGCGACAGTCGGTTCCGGGGGTGGGGGGGGGGGGGGGGGAAGAGCAGGAGCGGCAGCAGCAGACGGGTCGAGTCGGGTCCGGGGGGGGGAGCAGGAGTGGCAGCGGCAGACCGGTCGAGTCGGGTCCGGTCCCGGGGGGGAGGGGGGGGGGAGCAGAAGCGGGAGTGGGAGTCGGGAAGAAGCAGGAGCTGGCCATGGGAGGAGCCTTATTCACGCAGCCCCAGTGAGGCCATTCGGCCAGGGCTAGGGGCTGCGTGCTTCGGGCCCCTCCCACACAGTTTTGGGCGCCTGGAGCTACTGCACATGCGAGCCCACTGTAGCGTATGTGCAGAGGTCCCGGCACTGTTTTCAGCGCAGGCACCTGGCTCCGCCCCCTACAGCTCCTGCTGCGCCGCGCCGAGGGCCAGAGAACCTGCAGGGAGCTGGAAATACGGAGGGGATTTTTAGGCGCACTTTGTGGCGCGAAAAACAGGCGTCCAGGTCGGGACTGCGCCGTTCTAGGCGCGGCTCAAAACTTGGGCCCATAGAGAGTTGTGCAGAAGAAATCCACTAAAATTATACCAGGTATAGGGGCTTTAATAACAAGGAGTCACAAATTCTCTTCATAGAGCAGAGAAAGCCAAATAGTCAAGATGCTTAAAGCTTTGAAGAGTTTATCATCAGATAAATAGGAATGCTACTTTGACTGGTCGGACAGTTGGTAGTTCGGGAACATAGATTTATCACCAGAAGAATTTTTTTTAAATGCTAAAGATTATTAGGACATGGAATTTCTTACCAAAACCAGAATTGGTATAGCTTTTAAAAGGGAAATGAATTAATATTTGATAAAGAAAATGTTTTAAAGGTTTGAGAATGGGACTATGTGGATAGCTCTTTTAAAGAACCAGCACAGGCTAAATGGCCCCACTCTGCGCTATAACATTTTATTATTCTAACTATGCAGCTAAGTACATACACAAAGTAATTCAAGCACATATTTTAAAGTAATACTACTGATATACCTGAAATGTTATTTTGTGCACTGCAAATAAATGTGCAGTAAATATTAGACAACGAGTGAAATACCACGCCTCCCCCCCCCACACCCCGACAAACTTGAACCCGTTCACTTTACATCAATAGTGGTATTGTAGGTAACATTTAGAGACAAGAAAGGAGTGGAAATCCAGAGTTTGATTTTCTAACTGCCAATGTAACAGAGGTACAAAACTTACTTCCAAACTCCTAACATCTTGTAAAACAGCCCAAAACTGGGCATCCTTTCTTTCACAATGCTGAGAGTCTAGCTTGGTTTTTGTATTAGCAATGCTATGCATCAGTAAAAGCCAGGTGACAGCAGCAGATCTCCAATCAGTAAACACTACACCATTCTGGGTTGTTTTACACTTCCATTTTCCAATGAACTGCTGAATGGGAATATTTATCCACTTGTCACGGATACCGTATTCTAATCAATTCAATTTTGTTCCTGAATTACAGGTCACGCCATTCTTACATCAGTGTTCAAGAACATAAATAATCAAAAATCAGCATAAAATGTGTATTCATCTTAAATAATTCCCAAATGTATTTGCAATGAATAGCCATGACAGTTACTCTCCTATAAATAAACATTTTCTCAAGACAATTTCCTTCTACTTCAAAAAAGCACATTTTAAAAAAAATTCAAGATTTTAATTTCAGGTTCTATATATTGAATTTACCTGAATTTCTGGTAAGTCTGTGATAAGTAGCTATTCATAGATGACAACTGTGCATTTTCTCCTTCGAACAGCTTGTTTGAAGCAGCGTGCTGTAGCACCTTTGCCACGGAGCCCAAATTGCGCCGTTGGTCGGGATGGAGCTGGCCACCTGCTGTCATGTCAATGATGTCAAATCCATCAGGTGCAACAATAGCTGGGTTCATGTAGCGATAGTAAAGAAGGTTGCCTACAATCTACAAACAGCAATTGGCAATATTAAAATCACTTGGGCAAGATTTTTTAGATCATTGCAAAATAAGCAAGAAATGGGTCCCTTTCTAGAATGAATATAAAATATCTCCTCTCCCCCACCCACCTTAAAGCAACAATGCTCCACAGACTAGCTGCCTCGAATTAATGATCAACATTATAACTTTGTGATGATTCAAATTACACTGGGAATTCCCAGGTATGCATCCAATGCATTGCATGAAAATTTAGGGGCTCCCTTGTAAAATCTCAAATATGCTACTTCACTTTCAGAATCTCATATGGCCATGCAAAATATGATTCTGTAGTACTTCTGCAAATTGAGTTACTTTTGTACACTTAATCCACCTGAACATGCCTGCTTGTTAGAAAATTTTGCTACAAAATAAGCTGCTGAAATAAGAAACTCAGCATTAACACATTTAAAACAGGATTTCTAATATCGGACCCAAGGCAGAACTGCATGTAAAGCAGAGCGGATTCATCATAAGCTCTCAACAGACTGAACACGTGATTAAGGTTTTCAGTTGCATAACATTCAAACTCAAATTATTCATAGTCTATCATTTAAATTAATTCAGAACATGAAAAAATTATTCTTCAAATTATATACTTGTACAACGCATGCTATATGCAACTGAAACTGCAACATTTCAAACTACAAAAATGACTTTTGAACAGCTCCTCTCAAATTTTCTAAAACTTTGAATGTACCGCCATAAGCTTTTGGACAAACTCTTGAAAATTGAGGTGTTCAGTGTCATGTAGTGAAACTCTCAGAGCTGGTTACATAGTGATTTGTAACTTCCGCTTTCAAAACAAAGTCCTTGTATGGTGCTGTGCAAGAAAGAAACCAGTTTTGCAGCACTGGACCACAAACATGCCTTCAAGGCTATTTGAACAACATGTCGGGTGCGCATTTGTATAGTGCGAGCACTCATTATTATTCCTCAGATTAAAGGATTCAGTAAACATGCCACTGAGTATTTTGATTATTACTTTCACGAAAAATTATGAGAAAGACATTGTTAACAATGAGATCTATGCACATCCTTATTCTTGTAAAGGCAATGATCGTACTTATGGGCAAGCTGGAAAATATGAAGATAGGTTCAACATGCTGATAGTCATCCACCACTGGCTCCACTGGCAGTATAGCCATCCCCCACCCCACCACCACATTGAGATAGAATATTTGTCAACCTTTGCAGTCTATTAAGCACAACATGATCACAGTGTTAGTGTTCTTGCTGATGGACTGTAAATCCTGCATTGTACAAGTTAAAATAATGAAGAAAGCAGCATAGAGCAAAAGAAGCTATGAGAGTTAAAACTTAAGGTGTTTGAAAGTGCATTTCAAATAATATACAAGCAGCCAACACCATAAAGTTGCCCTGCCTTGTTTTTCCACACAGATTCACTGATTAGCAGTCTGTAACAACAGGATATAGAGGCACTAGAGAAGGTGCAAAAAAGATTTACAAGAATGATACCAGAACTGAGAGGTTATACTTATCAGGGAAGACTGAACAGGCTGGGATTCTTTTCTTTAGAAAAGAGAAGGCTGGGGAAGGTGACCTAATACAGGTCTTTAAAATTATGAAGGGGTTTTAACCAATAAGGGAAATTTTAACCAATAAGGGAATTAAGGGTTATGGGGAACGGGCGGGTAAGTGGAGCTGAGTCCACGGCCAGATCAGCCATGATCTTGTTGAATGGTGGAGCAGGCTCGAGGGGCTAGATGGCCTACTCCTGTTCCTAATTCTTATGTTCTTCTTATGTTCTTATGTTCTTATGGTTTGTTTGTGGAGACGTCTGGAAGATTTTTCCACTTGTGGGAGAATGCAAAACTAGGGATCATAAATACAAGATAGTTACTAATAACTCCAATAACAAATTCAGGAGAACTATTTACCCAGAGAGTGGTTAATATGTGGAACTTGCTACCATATGGAGTAGTTGAGGTGAATAGCATTTAAGGGGAAGCTTGATAAGTACATGGGGGAAAAAAGCAATATAAGGATGTGCTGATCGGGTTAGATGAAGTACGGTGGGAGGAGGCTCGTATGAAGCATAAATACCGGCAGGGACTAGTTGGTCTGAATGGCCGGTTTCTGTGCTGTAAATTCTAAGTAACTATGTGACAAACACAATCGAAAGGAGATTTTATAACATTTGATTTTATGGGACACATTCAAATTGTGAAATCAATAAAGAACTTTCTTTTACATTTGCAATAGGATTGACTCCCTCGTTGATGTGCAAACCATATACTGTCTTCTTGCATAACTTGCCCTTCATTAGAGAACTATTGCTACAGTTTTCATGGACATTAGAAGTATAGATTAAATCATCGTGGCATTTCTTTAAAAGCCTATCAATACAGCAGTTTGTACAAAAAAGGATTTAAAATTGGAACACAACTTGTCAAATATATTTGTTTAATATGTTACTTCTGCCACAGCCAGCAGAAGTAAAATCTAATGTTATAGATTTGTATAGAGCTACCTTTAGCAGTTCATCCTCAGTGGAATCAGGAAATTTCTCATGAAGCGAGTTCTTCAGAACTTTGGCTATGTACCTCATTCCATAACTACACACAGACAAATGGATTAAAACAACGAGAAGGTGAAAAAATTAACACTGGTATAACAATGGATTCTCAAATAAAACAGAAGCATGATTAAATAAAACATGAAACAAAAAACCCATTAAGAAATGCTCTTGAAATGCTTTTTACATGAGTCATTTTACTGAGTCAATAAATAAATCTCTCCTGCCCTCTACAGGAAAGTGAAATACACTTGCTCGTCACAGGTTAAACCAAGACTTTAATTGAGCAAGTAATTATTATGGATGAAAGCAGCTTTTACAAAGTGACTTTGACACAAGGTGGAATACATTACATCAATTTCCTGTGTGATTACAACCAGAATCATCATAGTTTAACACTTGTGTTATCCGTTTGGGAGAACACATTTTATTTAGAACCAAAATAAACTCGATTTAACTGTTCGCCACCACCAGTACTGGAGAAAGGATGGATCAATCAAAGTATTGTGAACATGGACAATAACATATTTTGCTGAAGACTCCAGGATAGAGCCCTGTATAAAGAGAAAAACAAGCTCTGCATCTCTGCTAAAGCAATTAAAAACTAAGCTCATTGCCCAGCTCTCTCCCCATTGCACTCTACCCTATGCCCTTATTTATGAAACCCAGAATTCTAGATGCCTTCATGGATTTATCTATCTGCACTCATACTTTCAGGGAATTATATAGTTGAAGCGATAGGTCTGCTTGTCCGTTCACACCCTGCAGTCTCTTTCCATTTTGGATTTTTTCCTATCCTTGGTTTTTCCTCCTAAAATGCATTATTTCACGGGACCAAATTAAATTGCATCTACCCACTCAGCAAACCCGGAGGTATTTACAATTCTCCTTCCTGTTTGCTGAACCCCCTACTTTTGCAGTGTCAGAAAATTTCAGGAATGTGCACAAGTGCGAATCACCTTCACATACAGCGAATGAGAACACCTAGTACCGATCGTTAGGATATACATTGATTTCAAGCCTTCTCCAATCTGAGCAACACACATTTGCCCCAATTCATTGTTTTCTGTCAGTTAACCAATTTGCTATCCAGGCTGCTATATTTCCATGTGCCTAAAGTTTTCTTGTAAGCCTCTTGTAAAACAGCTTATCCAATGTATTCTGAAAAGCTATATACACCAGATTTACTGTAGTGTGTTTACTTATGCAAATAGTCACTTTTTCAAAACACGATTAAATTTGCCGAACATGACTAGCCTTATCAAATTCATCTTGGTTGCTGTTGATCAACCCATACATTTCTAAATACTTGCACAAATACTTGATGATAAAGTCAACATCCGGAGTCTATCACTGTACTTTTATCATGATTGGTTGCCTGAAGTCTGTTACAAAACTATCACTCCACATCCACCCATCAGTTCCCACTGTTACTTTTAAAAAGTGAAGGATACATAAACAAATATCATACATTGGAATTCTGCATTTCAAATTGGGTCTGCATTATCCATAATGCACAATATTCCAGAAAGTGTCTTATCTTGATGAGGTGTGTACTATAGTTTATTGCATCTATTAGGAGGGTGAGAATGGGAAAAGAGGCATAAGAGGAAGATGTCAGGTCAGCAGCAAGACCAATATGTAACCCAAATTCCTCTTTAGCGCTTGTTGCTAGTGTTGGTATGGACAAAACCCATTCTCTTTTATTGAGGCAGGAGAAGAAACTGAGCAAAGCACGTTTATCAGCTTACACACTTCCCATTCTTTGACTGCTACAACTCAAACCCGTAACTATCCAGCGGAATGACATCCAGCAGAAAATCAAATACATCACCTCATTGCTTACTTTTCATAAAAACAGGAAATGCATTTGATAATCACCCATCTACAGTTTGATATAATGTGCACAAACTATCGTTGGTTAGCAGCAAAGATTCTATACAACTGTAATCACAGGGATTCAGAATCAAAAAAATATACTGGCTGGCAACAATTACTTTAAAGCACAATCTAATACACATGGGGCCCGAACTTGGTGGAAGCTAAGTTCCGCCCAAGGGACCACTGAGAGACCAGACATTACGTTGGATGGGAGTTTCGATAAAAAGTCCTGGAATGGCCTCCTGGCGGCAAAAAAACAACTTACACCCTGAATCTGGGCGACAGCAGACAGGACCTCCCAATCTCAGCGACAAATGCAATCCTCGGCAAAGTACCACCAAGGATTGAGTCGGGCCCAGGGAGGGGAACACATAAAAATACAAATTTACACAAATAAAAACCACTGGAAAACCTTCAGGGGATCCCATCCACCTGATTCGCTGTAAAAAAAAAAGTAAAGAAAAGTTTACTAACCTTTTTTTGCAGGTCTTCATACTTACTGTTGAGGTTAGACCTGCCTCCACAAAGCGGTCCTTCCCCCTGCTGCCGCCAACTCCTGCCTGGAGCAAACTAGCAGCTTGGCAGGCGAGAGGACACTTACGTCAGCTGCACGCTAGCGGGCGGTTCCCAGTGGTCTTCCCTCAATGCCGGCAGGAGGCCTCCGTGAAACTGGCACCAAGGGGAGATCGCCCAAAAAAACTTGGCGACAGTGGGCAGTGAGTCCAAGTTCGGGGCCAAGATGGGGTAGAAATTGGTTTAAGCCCAATTTTGGGTGCAGAATGGGTGCCACGCTCGGAGTTTTCGTGCCTGAACATGTGGACACAACGAAGGCCCCAAATTGATCCCCTTGATTAATTTCAATAAAATAGATGGGCAGTCAGTGCTACTCATGCTGTTCATTGGCAGGGCTGGGGGGGGGATGGGCGTCAATATCATGCATTATTGATGCCATTTAAAGGCAGCCCGCACCTCTTAAAGGAGCAGTGAATTTTGGCTGCAGGAAACTGAGGCTAAAGTTTGTTGATGATGACAGGCACAGAAGTTGCAAGAGCCCCTTGACTACCCGACATCCTGATTCACGCACGGGACCCTTATTAACATAACGATGCTCACCTTTATTTAGGTGGCCGCCAGGGACATCTCATGAAAGCCCAAACCAATATGGCGTCGGGTTCACTTCTGGCGTGGGATGCCACATTGAAAATTTCCACTTTGTGATGCCCATTCTGGGCTTGGTAAATGGGTGAATGCATACCAATTACGACCTCAATATCTATAAATTTGAAATAGTTTTTTCCTTTTGACTAGCTTGGGAACTTTTTCTGCAGCAGATTCAGGCTGGAGAGAAATGTTAAACCCACTATAGGAATTGAGAAGGTGCCTGTGTTAACCATTAAAAAAATTAGCCAATGTCATAAAAACAAAAATAAAGATGGAAATGTCAGGATATATATATATTTTTTAAAACATAGAAGTTTAGCAATGATACAAATGGGAAGTTTTCAATGTGCTCTAAACAAGATAAGTGGAAATGCAGTAAAAATGTGGTTGAAATTTGATGATAACAGCAACATGCAGAAGCCCAAAATCAATGTTTATTGACACAAATATACTGATAGTGTATAGCTGTAGAATACCAAAAAAAAATACTGAAGGAAGTCTCTTATGAGTTTTGATATGTTTAAAATGAATGTAAATTGCTTCCATTTCTGATAGTTGTTTACGTATTTTTTCTGATTCTGAATCCATAGGCAATAGAAAATGATGCGGAGTGGGACTAATTAGATAGCTCTTTCAAAGAGCGGCATAGTCATGATGGGTCAAATGGCCTACTTCTGTATTATTCTATGATTTTATGATATTTGTTACTTACGGAATGGCATCCAAGGATGTGCATATTGACACGAGAACCTTATCAGTGACCACCTGCAGGTTGTGCATGGAGGATTCCAGTTTTGTCCTCACTTCGGCATGTGACAAGGCCTGCTCTGTTGTTACATCATATGGCAGTTTACTATAAACACATAAGCATTTATTATCTTAGGCATGCAATTTGCAGCGTCTGTTTTTGAACGTGAACTCCAGTAAAAATATTGTAAATAAATGGAATTCCTCTCATTGAAGCGTGGAACTGCCCATTATTTGAATGAAAGTTATTGGTCCATTACAAGTTGAAGTGGTGGAGGAAAGAGATGGAAGTCACATGCAATATAGATTCCTGAAACACATGACTTCCCATTCCCACCCTGCCTAAAATCCCATGTGATCCTCAGCTCCTTTTAACAAAGGCAGATAAAGTTGTATGAGGAAGGCCTAAATATGTTTAAAGTTTGTTTACTGTAGGAATTAACTTAAAGACCAGATGAAGAGCACAAGTAAAAAAAAAACACATTTTGTGAAGAATTGGACAATTATCTTTTTGCTGACAAAAGTGAAGAAAAGCAAATGTTCTACCACTTTACCCCCATGTTCAAAAAATAACTATGGTCCAGATTTTGCGGTCAGTGGCGAAGTGACAGTGCTTGCCGCTGACCTCGAAAAAAGCTGCCCACAAAGATTGAATAATCTCTGTGGTGTACATTACACCTTTCCCAATGTTAATTTCATTCTGCCGTCACCTATAGGGGATCTCCAGAATTCAGCAACAGTGATGTCATCAAGCTGGCTTAGCAGCAAATCACATTAAAGAATTTGCACAGACAGCAAACCAGGAAGTAAACAAGCAAATGTTCTACCACTTTACCCCCATGTTCAAAAAAAAACTATGGCCCAGATTTTGCGGTCAGCGTCGAAGTGACAGTGCTTGCCGCTGACCTCGACATTTTAATCATTTTACAGAGAGCGAAATAAAGATTAGGACATGCACATGGGATTAAGGTAGAACTTTAAAAAAATATATTATTTCAAAAGTCTATGAAATTTTCATTCCACAAACATAAAATTTGTTTTTCAGGCCAGAGAGGTTATACAGCAGTAATTATGATGTAATGTGCCATTAAAAAAAATCAGTTAATTTCATTCAACAAGTCTCACATTTAAGGGTTTTTAGCAGTGTGAAGAGAGCATAAAAAGCTGAAGTTCACACCAATTCAAGTGATTTCTAAGTTCTCCATCTGCGAGGACTATAACAGCGCACCCTGTGGAGGAGCAGGGTATCACTAACTGCCACTTCAGGATTTCCATGTTTAACTGCGCATGTGCAGTTTCCAGAAGTTGCTGTCAAGTTTGGAGAGTAGTGATGACCAACACTGATAGTTTTGCTGTCATTACAAATTCCAGGCTTTATATATTTGCATTACAGAAAAGTGATGTGCAGGAAACTGCTCTCTGCTAGGGTAAAGGGATAAGAAGGGCGAGAAAGTTGTTATCTAACATAAGAAGAATGAAGGATAACACACCCAAGAGGAACACAAACATGTTTTCATTTATTACTATTTAAATACCAAGATTAATTTCCCTTAAAAGATTGCTTGAAGTGACGAGCATCTGTCTGTTTTTCTGTGCCAAGAACCCCTGTGAATACTAATAACAGTCCCAGTGCACCCTGCAAATGGCAATACATTCCAAAGGAATCTTCTATCTTGCCCACCAACGTTCCCGCTAAGCTGCGCAGCCTGACAGTCACGTGCAAGCCGCTCACCGGCTGTTACATGGAAGAAACCGCGCATGCAGCCAGTTACATGGACCGCGCACTAAAAGAAATTTAGAGGGAACATTGGAGAGAACAATTAGAGGGTGCACCCAAAGGAAGTTTCCATTAATACACAGTAACAGAAATATGTCAGGGCAACAAACACACAACAAATAAAAGAGCAAAAGAACTCTCAAGGCACTATGCCTGCAGCATATGGTACACCTGGCCTCAGGTGGACAGAAATCTGATAGTCTTGAGGATGTGGTCCTGATTAACTCATGTTTCTCCAAGTGCTTGTGTCATTCCACAATACAGACTTTAGTAATTTACCAGCAACTGAAGACTAAATGGCCTAGAATTTTGTGTCTTATTCCGGTCTTCTATTTTGAAAAAGAGAATCACATTTGTCATCCTTCAGTCCGCTGACATAACCTCAGCCTTTCCAATCTGCTTTTTTGAAGCTTTCCTATATTCTCTATATTTGTGAGGCTTGTAAATGCCAAACATTTTTTTATTAAGTTTCATATTTGATCTAATCTTCCTATTTATTAATGGAACTCCATGTACATATTGAACCTTACATTACAGCAAGTTTTATATGCAGGACTAAAATAATTGATTTCCAAATTGCAAATAGCCATTCATTCACTTCCAATTTAATGAGTGTTCAATAACACCCGCCTCTGTTTGGTAGGATATGCACCTCAAAACATGCCAAAATCTGGCTATTTGTTTCAAACATCTCTTCAGGACGTGTAGTTAGAATCGGATGGCAGGAAATGGTAATAAATGCCAGTGATTTCTATTGGTTTTTGTTTTCTGTCGCATTTAAAAAAGAAATGTTGGGCTTATGAAACCATCGATCCGCCAGAGGGACTAACTCTGGGAATTGAGCAAGTCCCTGTTAATATGTCACTCATACTGACCAGTGTAGACAGCCCAAATTCACACACTAAAGACTTGTTGCTCCCTTGACCCTATTCCCACAAAACTGCTGACCACCCAACTTCCTTTTTTGGCTCCCATTTTAGCCGACATTGTTAACGGTTCTCTCTCCTCAGGTACGGTCCCCCTCTCCTTCAAATCTGCGGTCATCATCCCTCGCCTCAATAAAACAACCCTTGACCCCACTGTGCTTGCTAGCTATGACCCCCATCTCTAACCTTCCTTTTCTCTCCAAAGTCCTTGAACTGTGTTGTCACCTCCCAAATCCATGACCATCTTTCCCGGAACTCCATTTTTGAATCCCTTCAATCTGGTTTCCGCCCCTGCCACAGTACCGAAATGGCTATCAAAGTCACAAATTACATCCTTTGTGAGTGTGACAAAGGTAAACTATCACTCCTCATCCTCCTGGACCTATCTTCAGCCTTTGACACAGTTGACTACTCCATCCTCCTCCAACGCCTCTCCACCATTGTCCAACTGGGTGGGACTGCACTTCCATGGTTCCATTCTTATCTATTTAATCGTGGCCAGAAAATCTCCTGCAATGGCTTCTCTTCCAACTCCAGCATCATTACCTCTGGTGTCCCCCAAGGATCTATCCTTGGCCCCCTCCTATTTCTCATCTATATGCTGCCCTTTGGCAATATCATCTGAAAACATGGGAGTCAGTTTTCACATGTACGTGGACAACACCCAGCTCTACCTCTCCACCACTTCTCTCAACCCCTTCATGGTCTCTAAATTGTCAGACTGCTTGTCCGACTTCCAGTATTGGATGAGCAGAAATTTTCTCCAATTAAATATTGGGAAGACCGAAGCCATTATTTTTGGTCCCCGCCACAAACTGCGTTCCCAAGCCACCGACTCCATCCCTCTCCCGAGCATCTATCTGAGGCTAAACCAGACTGTTCGCAACCTAGGCGTAATATTTGACCCTGAAATGAACTTCCGGCCACTTATCTGCAGTATTTCCACCTCCGTAGCATTGCCCGCCTCAGCTCTTCTGCTGCTGAAACACTCATCCTTTACTCCCTCTAGACTTGACTCCTCCAACACATTCCTGGCTGGTCTCCCACATTCTACACTACGTAAACTTGAGGTCATCGAAAACTCGGCAGCCGGTGTCCTAACTCGCACCAAGTCCCGATCACCCATCACCCCTGGCTACCGGTTAAGCAATGCCTCGATTTCAAAATTCTCACCCTTGTTTAAAAATCCCTCCATGGCCTCTCTCCTCCCTATCTCTGTAATCTCTTTCAGTCTCACAACCCCACGAGATGTCTGTACTCCTCAAATTCTTCCCTCTTGAACATCACTGACAATAACTGCTCACCTTGGTGGCCGTGCCTTCAGCTGCTTGGGCTCCAAGCTCAAACTCCCTCCCTAAACCTCTCTGCCTCTCTGCCTCTCTTTCCTCCTTTAATACCTACCTCTTTAACCAAGCTTTTCGTCATCTGCTGTAATTTCTTTTTATGTGGCTCGGTGTCAAATTTATCTGTTTTATTTTATAACACTGCTGTGAAGCGCCGTGGGACGTTTTACTACGTTAAAGGCGCTATATAAATAAAAGTTGTTGTTGTTCGCTAACTTTCAAGTATCAACATTCTCAGCATTACAGCTAATGTAGCATTAAATTCAAAGAAAATTTATGTAGGTATACAGTCGGTCAGAATATATGATCGGAAGATAGACCATTTATAGATAAAGGCTCTAAATTAGGGAGGAATCTTCAGACAAAGTCTTCAGCGCTCATGATGCGGATGGCGCTCAGAATTTTACAGCACAGGATGCCTTATAGCTCGTCACACCTGTACCAGCTCTCTCAAAGAGGTATCTACTTAATGGCCTAGAACTTGTGGTCTGCGGCAGTCGCTGCTGGCCCGTGTTCACCTTACACAAGGATCTCGCAATCTGTCAAGACTTTGGGTTTTCCAACGTTCAATTCAAATCAACGAAAGTTAATTAGTGGGGATCCCTTTGTATGAGTTGCTGTGACAAGAAGCTGCAAAAAGCCACCAATTAAAATGCAGAATTCTCAGACAGCAAATAAGGAAGCGAGTAAGTTCTTAAAATTCTAACTTTTAAAAAAATTATAAAAAGAGCAAAACAAAGAGTGGGACTCTCACATTGGGAAAAGGCAAACCTCAAATAAAGATAAACAAACTTAAAAAATTAAGTTTCTTAAAAATGTTAATTTTCATTAAAAATGAATAAATTTCACACGGCACTGAATTAAAGTGAGTGTTTCAGAGCCTTAAACTTTGTTTAGTAGTCAATACGCTGTTTAAACCCCAGTTATACCTAATCCCATTGGGTCGAACATTTAGTGGGGAATTTAACAGCGTAATTACTGCGGAAGAACCAGTGTTTTCGCCAGTTTCCCTGATCGGAGTGATCACACGGATTGCCGGATCTGTGGGGTGGAGGCAGCCTGTGTCAGACCTGTGGATGACAGATCGCAACTGCAGGATGTGCCAAATCCCAAAGCTGTGGTCAGTTTCAACAGTGGAATGATGGTGAACGCTGCCACTTTGTCGTCATTGTGCTCATCGCACATTCACGATACCGTTATAATTTTTTTTTACATGAAATAATCCAGTTCTCTTTTAAATATTGTTACGGATTCTACTTCCACCACCAACTCTTTAGCAACTCTTTACATTTCCCTTGATTCTTTTGGTGCCTCGAGTACACTGACCCACCAGTAGAAATAAATCCTCCCTTTTACTTCATTGAAACCTCTCAATTTTGAACAACTCTGTTAAATTGTCTCGTAATCTTCTTTACTCAATGAAGATAGTCCCCAGTTTCTCTAGTGTCTTCTCCTAACTAGCAGGCCCCTCATCCCTGGTACCTGTACCCTCGCCATGGCCTTGACATCCTTTCTAAATGTGTCATGAAAGTATACTGAAGTAAATGTGAAAAAATAACTAAGCTGGAGAAATAGCATTTACTTTAAAAAAAAAAATAGCTCGCTATTTCACACTCTGGCACACCAAGAATTTTTCTTTTTCATCTTGCTTAATGAATACTCAGCAGAAAACATAAAAGCTCAACTTCCTACACCTCTTCTCCCTCCATCTAACCTTTGCTATGCCATTCCATCCAGTTGACTAGCCAAAAAACTGAGAAGCTCATCCAACTCAGAAGAGAGAGCTCAACTGACAACTCTGGAATTCAAACTTTTCGTTATATTAAAACACAATGGTAAAAGAAGAAAAACACAGGTGGACCAATAACATGTACACATATTGATTATTAATTTGCAAACTATATTACCAACCTGGCTTCACCAGTCTGCATCTCCATCTGATTCACCCAAGCCTTGTACACCTCCACTGGATTTGTATTTATGGTGAGTGTTTTATCCTCCATAATTTCTTTCACTACAGGAGCAAGCAGCTGTCTGAGTGCATTCTGTCCACGTGCACCTCGGTTAAATGTGACAACCATTTTAATGACTGTGGGGTTTCCAGTGACAATATCTTGAACCTGGTCCACTTTAGACCTGTATATAGTAAAGGAAAAATAAAACATTGTCGGAACTGCACCCAGTTAAGCTTATGCTTCAATTTTTTTTTAATGATAACAAAAGTTTAATTAAATTCTACAATATTTAGACAGGTACGAAAGCATGAAGGCAGATTATTATCTGAATGGCGGCGGTTAGGAAAAGGGGAGGTGCAACGAGACCTGGGTGTCATGGTACATCAGTTATTGAAAGTTGGCATACAGGTACAGCAGTGAATAAGGCAAATGGTATGTTGGCCTTCATAGCTAGGGGACTTGAGTATAGGAGGAGGGAGGTCTTACTGCAGTTGTACAGGGCCTTGGTGAGGCCTCACCTGGAATATTGTGTTCAGTTTTGGTCTCCTAATCTGAGGAAGGGCGTTCTTGCTATTGAGGGAGTGCAGCGAAGGTTCACCAGACTGATTCCTGGAATGGCAGGACTGACATATGAGGAGACTGGATCGACTGGGCCTGTAATTCACTGGAGTTTAGAAAGATGAGAGGGGATTTCATAGAAACATATAAAATTCTGATAGGACTGAACAGGTTAGATGCAGGAAGAATGTTCCTGATGTTGGGGAAGTCCAGAACCAGGGGACATAGTCTAAGGATAAGGGGTAAGCCATTTCGGACTGAGATGAGGAGAAACTTCTTCACTCAGAGTTGTGGGCATGTGGAATTCTCTACCACAGAAAGTTGTTGGGGCCAGTTCATTAGATATATTCAAATGGGAGTTAGGTGTGGTCCTCACGGCTAAAGGGATCAAGGGGTATGGAGAGAAAGCAGGAAAGGGGTACTGAGGTGAATGATCAGCCATGATCTTATTAAATGGTGATGCAGGCTCGAATGGCCTACTCCTGCACCTACTTTATATGTTTCTATGTTCTCATTTAGAAGGATTAAAATTGGTAAAGGTTAGATAATTACACTGTTAAGTGATGATGCGTCATATCAGTTTGTCTTTGGCTCAGTATTGCTAAGTGGTATAACTGAGGTTAAGAATTCATATTTTGCAATACAATATGTACTTCTACCACTCGAACACATTCATAGATAATGTATAAAGGGGGAAATCCAGTAACAGGGGTCACAGTCTAAGGATAAGGGGTAAGCCATTTAGGACCAAGATGAGGTGAAACTTCTTCACTCAGAGTTGTGGGCATGTGGAATTCTCTACCACAGAAAGTTGTTGGGGCCAGTTCATTAGATATATTCAAAAGGGAGTTAGATGTGGCCCTCACGGCTAAAGGGATCAAGGGGTATGGAGAGAAAGCAGGAATGGGGTACTTAAATGCATGATCAGCCATGATCATATTGAATAGTGGTGCAGGCTCGAAGGGCCGATTGGTCTACTCCTGCATTTATTTTCTATGTTTCTATATTCATGGATCACCAAGAGTAGATATCGTGCATTCAAGAATACTTCAATTGAATATACATTTTCTAACCAATATGTAAAAAGCCCAACAAGGATTCACTGCCCTCTCGAGCGTCCCTAATTATAACTGCTCAACCATCAGTGGCCGCACCTTCAGCTGCCTGGTTCCTAAGCTCTGGAACTCCCTCCACCCCTCCGACCAAGCTTTTGGTAATTTGCCGTAATTTATTCTCATGTGGCTCGGTGCCAATTTTTTTTTCGTCTTATAACACTCTTATGAAGTGCCTTGGTACATTTTACTACATTAAAGGCACTGGTAGGTAAAGGGGATAAGGGAATGGAGTTCCTGCAATGTGTACAGGACTCCCTTCTAACACAGTATGTAACAAACCCAACAAGGGAGGATTCGCTATTGGAACTAGTAATGGGAAATGAACCAGAGCAGATGAGAAGTAAAAGTAGAGGAACATCTAGGCAATAGTGACCATAATATAATACGCATTAAAATGATAATTGAGAAGGACATAATTATGATGAAAACCAGGTTAAGAGATTAAAGTTGATTTTGGGGGCTGAGAATAGAACTAGGCAAAATAAAATGGGCAACAATATTGGCAAAAAAACGATGTAGAATAGCAATGGGAAATATTTAAAATAGCGTTCAACAGAGCGCAGGAACAATATATTCTGCTAAAATGAGACTCCATGGATGAATAAAACCATGAGGGAACATTTGAGAGCAAGGAAAGGGGCATACGTTATGTACATAGGCAGCATGACAAGGGAGGATATGAAAATATTAGGAGAGAAGTCAAAAAATCAATTAGAAAGGCAAAGAGGAACTATGAAATTAAATCATCAAGGAACATAAAACAAAATAGTAAAATATTTTACAGGCAGATCAATAAAAAAAAAGTTTGGGATGGGAATAGGATTATACCACAGATACAATAGGGAGATGGCAGAAATATTAAATAATTATTTTAGAACATAAGAATTAGGAACAGGAGTAGGCTATCTAGCCTGCTCCGCCATTCAACAAGATCATGGCTGATCTGGCCGTGGACTCAGCTCCACTTACCCGCCCGCTCCCCATAACCCTCAATTCCCTTATTGGTTAAAAATCTATCTATCTGTGACTTGAATACATTCAATGAGCTAGCCTCAACTGCTTCCTTGGGCAGAGAATTCCACAGATTCATAACCCTCTGGGAGAAGAAATTCCTTCTCAACTCGGTTTTAAATTGGCTCCCCCGTATTTTGAGGCTGTGCCCCCTAGTTCTAGTCTCCCCGACCAGTGGAAACAACCTCTCTGCCTCTATCTTGTCTATCCCTTTCATTATTTTAAATGTTTCTATAATATCACCCCTCATCCTTCTGAACTCCAGCGGGTAAAGACCCAGTCTACTCAATCTATCATCATAAGGTAACCCCCCTCATCTCCAGAATCAGCCTCGTGAATCGTCTCTGTACCCCCCCTTCCAAAGCTAGTATATCCTTCCTTAAGTAAGGTGACCAAAACTGCACGCAGTACTCCAGGTGCGGCCTCACCAACACCCAACACAGTTGCAGAAGGACCTCCCTGCTTTTGTACTCCATCCCTCGCGCAATGAAGGCCAACATTCCATTCGCCTTCCTGATTACCTGCTGCACCTGCAAACTAACTTTTTGGGATTCATGCACAAGGACCCCCAGGTCCCTCTGCACCGCAGCATGTTGTAATTTCTCCCCATTCAAATAATATTCCCTTTTACTGTTTTTTTTCCCCCCCCAAGATGGATGACCTCACATTTTCCGACATTGTATTCCATCTGCCAAACCTTAGCCTATTCGCTTAACCTATCTAAATCTCTTTGCAGCCTCTCTCTGTCCTCTACACAACCCGCTTTCCCACTAATCTTTATGTCATCTGCAAATTTTGTTACACTACACTCTGTCCCCTCTTCCAGGTCGTCTATGTATATTGTAAACATTTGTGGTCCCAACACCAATCCCTGTGGCACACCACTAACCACCGATTTCCAACCCGAAAAGGACCCATTTATCCCAACTCTCTGCTTTCTGTTAGCCAGCCAATTCTCTATCCATGCTAATACATTTCCTCTGACTCCGCATACCTTTATCTTCTGCAGTAACCTTTTGTGTGGCACCTTATCGAATGCCTTTTGGAAATCTAAATACACCACATCCATTGGTACACCTCTATCCACCATGCTCATTATATCCTCAAAGAATTCCAGTAAATTAGTTAAACATGGTTTCCCCTTCATGAATCCATGTTGTGTCTGCTTGATTGCACTATTCCTATCTAAATGTCCCGCTATTTCTTCCTTAATGATAGCTTCAAGCATTTTCCCCACTACAGATGTTAAACTAACCGGCCTATAGTTACCTGCCTTTTGTCTGCCCCCTTTTTTTTTTTAAACAGAGGCGTTACATTAGCTGCTTTCCAATCCGCTGGGACCTCCCCAGAATCCAGAGAATTTTGGTAGATTAGAACGAATGCATCTGCTATAACTTCTGCCATCTCTTTTAATACCCTGGGATGCATTTCATCAGGACCAGGAGATTTGTCTACCTTGAGTTCCATTAGCCTGTCCAGCACTACCTCCCGAGTGATAGTGATTATCTCAAGGTCCTCCCTTCCCACATTCCCGTGACCAGCAATTTTTGGCATGGTTTTTGTGTCTTCCACTGTGAAGACCGAAGCAAAATAATTGTTTAAGGTCTCAGCCATTTCCACATTTCCCATTATTAAATCCCCCTTCTCATCTTCTAAGGGACCAACATTTACTTTAGTCACTCTCTACCGTTTTATATATCGGTAAAAGCTTTGACTATCTGTTTTTATGTTTTGCGCAAGTTTACTTTCGTAATCTATCTTTCCTTTCTTTATTGTTTTCTTAGTCATTCTTTGCTGTCGTTTAAAATTTCCCAATCTTCTAGTTTCCCACTAACCTTGGCCACCTTATACGCATTGGTTTTTAATTTGATACTCTCCTTTATTTCCTTAGTTATCCACGGCTGGTTATCCATTCTCTTATCGCCCTTCTTTTTCCACTGGAATATATTTTTGTTGAGCACTATGAAAGAGCTCCTTAAAAGTCCTCCACTGTTCCTCAATTGTGCCACCGTTTAGTCTGTGTTTCCAGTCTACTTTAGCCAACTCTGCCCTCATCCCACTGTAGTCCCCTTTGTTTAAGCATAGTACGCTCGTTTGAGATACTACTTCCTCACCCTCAATCTGTATTACAAATTCAACCATACTGTGATCACTCATTCCGGGAGGATCTTTTACTAGGAGATCGTTTATTATTCCTGTCTCATTACACAGGACCAGATCTAAGATAGCTTGCTCCCTTGTAGGTTCTGTAACATACTGTTCTAAGAAACAATCCCATATGCATTCTATGAATTCCTCCTCAAGGCTACCCCGTGCGATTTGATCAGACCAATCGATATGTAGGTTAAAATCCCCCATGATTACTGCCATTCCTTTTCCACATGCCTCCATTATTCCCTTGATTATTGTCCGCCCCACCGTGAAGTTATTATCTGGGGGCCTATAAACTATGCCCACCAGTGACTTTTGCCCCTTACTATCTCTAATTTCCACCCACAATGATTCAACATTTTGTTCATTACAGCCAATATCGTGTCTCACAACTGCCCTGATATCATCCTTTATTAACAGAGGTAGCCACCTCCTTTCCCTTCTTGTCTATCTTTCCGAATTGTCAGATACCGCTGTATGTTTAATTCCCTGCAACCACGTTTCTGTAATGGCCACCAAATCATACCCATTTGTAATGATTTGTGCCGTCAACTCATTTACTTTGTTTCGAATGCTGTGCGCGTTTAGGTAAAGTGTTTTAATATTAGTTTTTAAACCATGATTTTTAGTTTTCACTCCTCCTGCAGCCATTTTATATTCAAACATGTTGTCCCTTCCTATCACCTTGTGGTTTACACTTAACTTGTGCTCTGTTGCCTCCTGCCTTTTGCATCCTTTCTTGGGGTTCTGTTCATCTGAGCTCTCACCCACTCTAACTAGGTCAGAGCCCTCTCCTGGGTTTCCATTCCCCTGCCAAGCTAGTTTAAAGCCCTCCCAACTGCACTATCAAAACCACCCGCGAGAACATTGGTCCAGTCTCTGTTGAGGTGTAACCTGTCCGATTTGTACAGGTCCCACCTACCCCAGAAGCGGTCCCAATTGTTCAGGAAACTAAAGCCCTCCCTCCTACACCAATGCCCCAGCCACGTATTTATCTGACTAGCCTTCCTATTTCTACCCTCACTAGTACGTGGCACTGGCAGTAATCCCGAGATTACCACCTTTGAGGGTCTGGCTTTCAATCTTACTCCTAGCTCCCTAAACTCAGCTTTCAGGACCTCACCCCTATTTCTACTTATGTCGTTGGTACCAATGTGGACCACAACCACTGGTTGTTCCCCTTCCCTCCCCAGAATGCCCTGCAGTCGCTCAGTGACATCATTGACCCTTGCACCAGGGAGGCAACACACCATTCTGATGTCACTTTTGCTGCCGCAGAAGCGCCTATCTGCTCCCCTAACTATTGAATCTCCTATCACTATAGCCCTTCCCGTCTTCTTCCTCCCCCCCCCTGTGCAGCTGAGCCACCCACGGTGCTGTGGACTTGGCCCTGGCTGCATTCCCCAGAGGCATCACCGCCCTCACCAGTAGTCAGAATAGAGTACCGGTTGGAGAGTGGGATAGCCTCAGGGGACTCCTGCACTACCTGCCTCGCCATACTCCTGTGTGCGACGGTCACCCATTCCCTATCCTCCTGTACCCTTTTAATCTGTGGGGTGACCAATGCGTGAAATGAGCTATCCACGTACCTCTCGGATGCTCCTCAGTGCCTCCAGTCCTCGCTCGGCGCTCGAGTTGGAGGAGGTGGAGACACTTCCTGCACATGTGGTCATCCCCGTTGCGGGAAGCATCCAGGAATTCCCACATGGCACAGGTGTTACATTCCGTTTGAACGAGCTGCCCTGCCATCCCACTAGTTACCCTTAAATTATCCAGCAAAAACACTGACTCCCACTACACACACTAAACAGCTTCAGTATTTACCAGGGAGATAGAACAGGTGGACATGACATTGGATGATGAGATTAGTAATGAGACAAGTACATTTAAAATAAAAAGAGGGGACATATTAACTAAAGTAATCAAACTCAAAAAGGATAAAACCCCTGATCTGGATGGACTGCATCCACGCATTTTAAAAGAATCTAGGGAAGAGATAGCAGAGGCCTTACTACACATATTTGATAATTTATTAGAAAATGGTGTAGTGCCAGAGGACTAGTGGATAACTAACATAATACCTGTATTTAAGAAGGGGAATTATAGACCAGTCAGCTTAACATCGGTGGTAGGAAAAGTAATGGAATCCCTACTAAAGGAAAAATAGAACATCTAGAAACCAAAAATATCGTAGCAAATAGTCAGCATGGATTTCAAAAAGGAGTCTTGCTTGACCAACCTCATTGAATTTTTTGAAGAGGTAACAGAGAGAGTAGACAATGGTAATGCAGTAGATGTAATTTATCTAGATTTTCAAAAGTCCTTCGATAAGGTATCCCATAATAGACTGATGAACTTGGGCAGAGAATGCGGAGTCAGGGGACAAGTAGCAGAATGGATAGCTGGCTGGCTTCAAGCTATTCACAATGGCAGAAGGTTGGTGGTGTGTTCCACAAGGATCAGTGCTGGGACCACTGTTGTTCACAATTTATATTAACGATTTAGACTTTGGAATAAAAACTACAATTTCTAAATTTGCAGATGACACCAAATTGGGGGGGATAGTCAACACTGAGGACGACTTAAACAAATTACAGGAGGACATTAATAAACTTGCAGAATGCGCATATAATTGACAAATGAAGTTCAACACAAATAAATGTGAGGTATTACATTTTGGTAGGAAGAATAGGGAGGTCACTTATTACTTCGAGGGTGAGAGTTTAGGTGTGGTAGAGGAACAAAGGGATCTCGGAGTACAAATACACAAATTGCTAAAAGTTGCCACACAGGTTAGCAAGGCCATAAAAAAAGCAAACTAAGCACTCGGGTTTATTTGTAGAGGTATAGAATTGAAAAGTAGGGAAGTTATGCTAAACCTGTATTGAACCTTGGTTAGACCACACTTAAGAGTACTGCGTACAATTCTGGTTAAAAGGATATAAAGGCACTGGAGAGGGTATAGAGAAGATTTACAAGGATGATACCAGAAATGCAAGGATATACATATCAAGAAAGGATGAACAGGCTGGGTCTCTTTTCTCTTGAAAAAAGGCAGCTGAGGAGTTGATAGAGCAGATACAGAGAGAATGACTCGAGGCCATCAATACAAGATAGTCACCATGTGATATATTCTTACATCACTACTAACAAACATACTCGACACAAGATAGCTCTACAGGAACTTGTCATGTGACCTGGTCACATGATCCTTTTATCGTATTTACAGCTGTGGTTGCATTACATCAGTTGTCCACTCGGTGAATCAGTAGTCCACTAGGGGAGCTCTATATTACACACCAAGAAATCCAATGGGGAATTCAGAAGAAACTTCTTTACCCAGAGAATGGTGAGAATGTGGAACTCGTTACCACAGGGAGTGGTTGAAGCGAATAATACAGTTGCATTTAAGGGGAGGCTAGACAAGCACATGAGGGAGAAGGAAATTGAGAGTTATGCTGATAGATTTAGATGTGGAAAGGCGGGAGGAGGCTCGAGTGTGAGCATAAATGCCAGCATGAACTGGTTGGGCTGAATGTGCCTGTTTCTGTGCTGTTTATCCTATGCAATACATTTTACTAAATGACCCATTGATCAAAACTACACTTACTGCTGTTTTCAGACACCGTTTATTACGTTTCAAGCTGCTGCTTTCAGCCACTGTGGAAGTGGACATTTTTTATAAGCTTCCCCATCCTATGTGACATTACTAAATTCTGCTCTAGTGTCATCATGAATGCAGTGTTCTGGGCCCACGGTTTCTTTGCAGGTCAACACAAGGAGTTCTGTACAAAATGTGTGCTCTCAATGTTCCATCTAACTAGCAGTTCAAAACACAATAAACTAACCAGCAGACAGCTGAGATACATCAGTGACAGTTATGTCTCATGATTATAATGTGGAATATGGAATCATTCAGCAGAATATATTCCCTTTAATGAAATGAGGCAGGGAAAATGGCCTTGGCTCCAGTTTCTGGAATTCGGAGGTAGTACCAGAAAAACTGGAAATTATCTTGTAAGAGTGCATGTTTTTTCTAAAAATAGATGATGCTGGATAAATGTGATACCTTTACATAAATGTAGGAAATAGCTTGCAGTGTATTATAAAGAAAATCATTTGTGTGTTTAACAGGAGAAAAGGCTCAATTAAAAGTGAAAAGCGACATAAAACTTTAAACCAAGTTAGTCCGCTTAAATGGATCAGTGGCTAAATGTACTGGATAGCAGGGGCACCAGGGGGCCTTTCAGCCCGGGATAGCAGGGGCACCAGGGGGGCCTTTCGGCCCGGGATAGCAGGGGCACCAGGGGGCCTTTCGGCCCGGGATAGCAGCAGCACCAGGGGGCCTTTCGGCCCAGGAGAGCAGGGGCACCAGGGGGCCTTTCGGCCCGGGATAGCAGCAGCACAGGGGGGCCTTTCGGCCCGGGATAGCAGGGGCACCAGGGGGCCTTTCGGCCCGGGATAGCAGTGGCACCGGGGGGCCTTTCGGCCTGGGATAGCAGGGGCACAGGGGGGAGGGGGGCCTTTCGGCCCGGGATAGCAGTGGCACCAGGGGGCCTTTCGGCCTGGGATAGCAGGGGCACAGGGGGGAGGGGGGCCTTTCGGCCCGGGATAGCAGGGGCACAGGGAGCCTTTCGGCCCGGGATAGCAGGGGCACCAGGGGGCCTTTCGGCCCGGGATAGCAGGGGCACCAGGGGGCCTTTCGGCCTGGGATAGCAGGGGCACCAGGGGGCCTTTCGGCCCGGGATAGCAGGGGCACCAGGGGCTGGCAGGGGGGCATTTGGGCCCAGGATAGCAATGGCACCGATGTGGTTGAGGGACCATAAAGGCACAATCCCCGATCTGTGCAGAGTTAGCTAACCCCTCCTGGGGTAATGGTGGGACCACTACGATTGTCCTCGTTGTTTTTCAGACTAGCGAAGGGGGTGGGGAAATAAAGCCAGGACGTGGGAAATAAAATAAGCAAGGCTTTCCAATCGCAATCCAATGACCGCTACTAGTTTAAAATTCTTCTGCCATGTATCGCCTATGCTTGTACGTCAACAGTCACTTGGATGCCGTTCAACAGGGCTGTCAACATCTGTGAAAACACTCGCAAACACAAAATTATTGCTTTCAGTTGAGGGGGGGAAACTAGCTAGCCAACATACTTGATTTCCTCCTCCAATGCAGTCTTAAAGAGTTTAAGCAGCAGATATTCTTCTCTCTGGTTTGAAGCATAGTTGTACAAGGTGAAGATGACAGTATCCATAAATTTAGTTGATTTGTTTTGAGGCATCTGGAAGATCAATTTGGCCAAATAGGCTGGATTTGTCTGTGAAAGAAAACAGAAACATTGACTTAAAAATCAGGTTAATTTATGTACAACTTATAGTTTATTATAGCATTGTGTATCCTTGTTTTAGATTATACGCAGCATATTCTAATGAATTTTCCTCTTCATTGTATGCACAAACTCATTGAGACAGAACAACAATCTATGTCCATGCTGCTCTCGCCCTGACCCAGAAGGCTACTCGATCGCGACTGGGGTCATGCTCCAATTGTACTTGTGTAGAAATGCCAATGCACTGCCCAACCCCACGGTGTTTGAGACCAAAATGAAGGAATTTTGGAACCAAAATGTATCAGGTGAAATGATGAGGTTTTAATTCATCAATAAAACTCTCTTACTCGCTAATTTATTTTTGCCTGAGGTACTGTCCGACTGGGTTTGAAAGCCATCAGTACTTGATATGGCATAGGACCAAAATTTCTGCACTGTCAGAGGAAAACAATCACAAGAAAGTTCACACACACACACACACACACACACACACACACACACACACACACAAATGACTCTCAAATGGATCTTGTTGCAGGAAATCTAAAAATCACAAGACAAGCTATATGGAACACCTGTCTGTCTAAGTTATAATTTACTTCTTTAAAGACACTTTATAGGTGTTGTTACCTGAAGCAGATAGAAGAGATGCTGGTATGCTTCCAGTTTTTTTCTTTTCTCTTTGCTGAGTGATTTTAACCCTTGCTTGTCACCCGAAATTACTTCCACAGCCTGGCCCTTGTTCTTCTTATCCATTTTCTTACTGTGAGAAATAACATCCTGTTGGAAGAATGGGAAAAAGATTAAGGGGCTAATTTTCCACATGGACAATTTTTGGCATGGTTGTCGAGGTACATCCAATTTTCTAGTAGCCCGACTGCACCAAAAAAAGTTCCAAGTTTTGGCGTAATAAACTTTGAATTTGGAGCAGCGCAGATTGTCCTTAAAGCTCTGTGGGTGGAGCTTAAGGTCTGTGCCAAAAACTGAGGTTGCCAGGGTAACGAGGGACACACTGAAGGGCTTAGGCTGGAAAGTGAAATAAACTGTACTCCTATCCTGGCCTGAAAGGCCCGCCACCCTGCTGGTGCTGCTGCTATCCCGGGCCGAAAGGGAACGGTGAGTGGGGGTGGAATCAGGAGGGCATGGGAAAAGGAGGGATGGAGGGGAGGAGGAGGAGGAAGTGGGAAGATGGAGGGTGGGGTGGGAAAAACAGGGAATGAAAAGGTTGGTTTTGGAAGAATACAAAATGGAAACAGACCTGTAGCGTGATTCTGTTTTTCACTAGAAGCCCAATCTTAATGTCCATCAGGTTGAGGTCCTTCTCGAGTTGCTGATTGGATCGGATTTTGGTAACAACCTCCTCCCTTAATCTAGTGACTTCCAGCTCCTCCTGAAAGTCCAAGTCACTCTGATCCAGCAGGTGAACAAATTTACGCACAACATTCAATGGGGGTTCTCCTGCACTGACTACAGAGGAAAAACAGACACAGGATAATGAGTGGTCTAGAAAGCATGACACTGCTGTAGTGAAGCAATGATTGTGCAGTAATTAGTTTCTTTTCCCCAACCATTTGTGGCTTTCTTCTCTTGAAGGCAGTGACTCATCCTGGCCACCAATGCACGTGTCAGGAGCCCTCTGATATGTTTGCAAGAAAGTACCACAGCTGAGGAGTTCCTGTCCTCACCGATATAAACACTCTCCAGCAGGGTCACAAATGATCAGGAATTGGAACTCTGGTTGATTTTTGCCCTAGCCTATGGACACTTGGCCCTTGTTCAGCCATAGAAAAAACATAGAAACATAGAAAATAGATGCAGGAGTAGGCCATTCGACCCTTCGAGCCTGCACCGCCATTCAATGAGTTCATGGCTGAAAATGCAACTTCAGTATCCCATTCCTGCTTTCTTGCCATACACCTTGATCCCCCTAGTAGTAAGGACTACATCTAACTCCTTTTTGAATATATTTAGTGAAATGGCCTCAACAACTTTGTGGGAGAGAATTCCACAGGTTCACCACTCTCTGGGTGAAGAAGTTTCTCCTCATCTCAGTCCTAAATGACTTACCCCTTATCCTTCAACTGTAACCCCTGGTTCTGGACTTCCCCAACATTGGGAACATTCTTCCTGCATCTAACCTGTCTAAACCCATCAGAATTTTAAACGTTTCTATGAGATCCCCTCTCATTCTTCTGAACTCCAGTGAATACAAGCCCAGTTGATCCAGTCTTTCTTGATATGTCAGTCCCGCCATCCCGGGAATCAGTCTGGTGAACTTCCTCAATAGCAAGAATGTCCTTCCTCAAGTTAGGAGACCAAAAACTGTACACAATACTCCAGGTGTGGCCTCACCAAGGCCCTGTACAACTGCAGTAACACCTCCCTGCCCCTGCACTCAAATCTCCTCGCGATGAAGGCCAACATACCATTTGCCTTCTTAACCGCCTGCTGTACCTGCAAGCCAACCTTCAATGACTGATGTACCATGACACCCAGGTCTCGTTGCACCTCCCCTTTTCCTAATCTGTCACCATTCAGATAATAGTCTGTCTCTCTGTTTTTACCACCAAAGTGGATAACCTCACATTTATCCACATTATACTTCATCTGCCATGCATTTGCCCACTCACCTAACCTATCCAAGTCACTCTGCAGCCTCATAGCATCCTCCTCACAGCTCACACTGCCACCCAATTTAGTGTCAGCCGCAAATTTGGAGATACTACATTTAATCCCCTCGTCTAAATCATTAATTTACAATGTAAACAGCTGGGGCCCCAGTACAGAACCTTGCAGTACCCCACTAGTCACTGCCTGCCATTGTGAAAAGTACCCATTTACTCCTACTCTTTGCTTCCTGTCTGCCAACAAGTTCTCAATCCACGTCAGCTCACTACCCCCAATCCCATGTGCTTTAAATTTGCACATTAATCTCTTGTGTGGGACCTTGTCGAAAGCCTTCTGAAAGTCCAAATACACCACATCAACTGGTTCTCCCTTGTCCACTCTACTGGAAACATCCTCAAAAAATTCCAGAAGATTTGTCAAGTATGATTTCCCTTTCCCAAATCCATGCTGACTTGGACCTATCATGTCACCTCTTTCCAAATGCGCTGCTATGACATCCTTAATAATTGATTCCATCATTTTACCCACTACTGATGTCAGGCTGACCGGTCTATCATTCCCTGTTTTCTCTCCCTCCTTTTTTAAAAAGTGGGGTTACATTGGCTACCCTCCACTCCATAGGAACTGATCCAGAGTCTATGGAATGTTGGAAAATGACTGTCAATGCATCCGCTATTTCCAAGGCCACCTCCTTAAGAACTCTGGGATGCAGTCCATCAGGCCCTGGGGATTTATCGGCCTTCAATCTCATCAATTTCCCCAACACAATTTCCCGACTAATAAGGAGTTCCCTCAGTTCCTCCTTCTTACTAGACCCTCTGACTCCTTTTATATCCGGAAGGTTGTTTGTGTCCTCCTTAGTGAATACTGAACCAAAGTACTTGTTCAATTGGTCCGCCATTTCTTTGTTCCCTGTTATGACTTCCCCTGTTTCTGACTGCAGGGGACCTACGTTTGCCTTTACTAAACTTTTTCTCTTTACATATCTATAGAAACTTTTGCAGTCCGTCTTAATGTTCCCTGCAAGCTTCCTCGTGTACTCTATTTTCCCTGCCCTAATCAAACTCTGTGTCCTCCTCTGCTGAGTTCGAAATTTCTCCCAGTCCCTGGGTTCACTGCTATTTCCGGCCAATTTATATGCCACTTCCTTGGCTTTAATACTATCCCTGATTTCCCTTGATAGCCACGGTTGAGCCACCTTCCCTTTTTGATTTTTACGCCAGACAGGAACGTACAATTGTTGTAGTTCATCCATGCGGTCTCTAAATGTCTGCCTTTGCCCATCCACAGTCAACCCCTTAAGTATCATTCGCCAATCTATCCTAGCCAATTCACGCCTCATACCTTCAAAGTTACCCTTCTTTAAGTTCTGGACCATGGTCTCTGAATTAACTGTTTCATTCTCCATCCTAATGCAGAATTCCACCATATTATGGTCATTCTTTCCCAAGGTGCCTCACACAACGAGATTGCTAATTAATCCTCTCTCATTACACAACATCCAGTCTAAGATGGCCTCCCCCTTAGTTGGTTCCTCGACATATTGGTCTAGAAAACCATCCCTTATGCACTCCAGGAAATCCTCCTCAACCGTATTGCTTCCAGTTTGGTTAGCCCAATCTATATGCATATTAAAGTCACCCATGATAACTGCTGCACCTTTATTGCATGCACCCCTAATTTCCTGTTTGATGCCCTCCCCAACATCACTACTACTGTTTGGAGGTCTGTACACAACTCCCACTAACGTTTTTTGCCCTTTGGTGTTCTGCAGCTCTACACATATAGATTCCACATCATCCAAGCTAATGTCCTTCCTAACTATTGCATTAATCTCCTCTTTAACCAGCAAAGCTACCTCACCTCCTTTTCCTTTTATTCTATCCTTCCTGAATGTTGAATACCCATAGATGTTGAGTTCTCAGCCCTGATCATCCTGGAGCCACATCTCTAATTCCAATCACATCATATCTGTTAACATCTATTTGCACAGTTAATTCATCCACCTTATTACGGATACTCCTTGCATTAAGACACAAAGCCATCAGGCATGTTTTTTTAACACCCTTTGTCCTTTTAGAATTATGATGTAGTGTGGCCCTTTTTGTTTTTTGCCTTTGTTTACTCGGCCTTCCACTATTGCTTTTTACTTTTCTACCATCTGTTTCTGACTCCATATTACTTCGCCCTGAACTAATTGAATGGCAGTGCAGGCTCGAAGAGCTGAATGGCCTACTCCTGCACCTATTTTCTATGTTTCTATGACAGACTGTAGTACTTTAGCACAGATATGGCCCAGATCAACTAATTTACACAGAACCAGAGAAATCTCTGGTCTGTATGGCACAATACCACATCATTGGGGGAGTGCGCAATTGAAGTGTTAAAGCACAAGAACCCAAATGGTTATTACATCAAAACTATAATGTGAAATGCTGTACCACAGCAAACCAATTCAGAGAAAGTTTTACTACACTTGGAAAATGTATAAATATACATCTTGCTTGCAAGGGTGCGGTAGCATAATGGCTATGTTATGGGTCTAGTAATCCTGAAGCCAGCACTAATAACCCAGAGAAAGCAAGATCAAATCCCACTGTGACCGTTGGAGAATTAAATTCAGTTTAAAACCATCTGGAAATAAGTGCTTGTACGAATAAAAGTGACCATGAAGCTGACGGATTGTCATAAAAACCCAACTAGTTTTCGTTCAGAGAAGGTAATCTGCCGGTCTTTTCCAGCTTGGCCGACACCAGTGCACTGGTAGCTTTGAGTATTTTGTCAATTGTAGGATAAGGTGTGCAATCACTGAATTTTAAAAATAATTAATAGAAATTTAGCTGAATAAATTTCTAGTAAGTACACAAAGTGAAATTAAATTGTTGTAAACATAACCACTTGACGGGGTCTGGTGGGGCAACGTCTTTCCAATTAAATTTCTGCCGGTTCGTATCTCAGAGCTGTCTCTAATCTACCAGTAGCAGAGCTTATCTCTCATCCCTTATCTTGGATCGAATGAGGTACTACTTTAGGGTTATCAGAGAGAAATGAAGCATGAATGTTTTAAGTGCAGTGTTCCTCCTCCTCTCACTTCAGTTTACTACATACTCCATCAATGGTGCTGAAATAGCTATGGATGAAGTTGAAAGTGGCCAAAGAGTCTTAGTAGACAATTGATCAACATGTCCAAGCAATGCAGAGCAATCAAAGCCTATAGAATATTGAAATACTTAGCCAAATAACAGAATACAAGTCAGAGGAAGTAGTGATCAAACTGTGCAATATGGTGTTCAGTTTTGGTCAATGAGATACGAGGGAAATATTCAAGCCCTAAAGGCAATGGAGAGGAGCCATAGACTGAACCCTAGTCTTGTGGGTCGAAGTCATGAGGAGTGACTAGAGAGACTTGGGGATAGAAATTCGGCGATTTTGCAACCGGGATTTTGATGCCATTTCACCTTTTTTGGCGAAAACCCGGTCGGCAGAAAATTTGGAGAAGTTTTGCGGCGGTGCTTTTCAAATACCGCTGGAGAGTGCACCCCCGCCGTGCAAGACTCGAAATATTGCTTCTGCCAAAAATTTGGCTCGGAGCATACTGGTATTTAGGACGAAAAAAAACACCAAGGATAAAGCTGCGTTGCAGCCCTTGGATCAGCGGTAAGTATGAAAACCTACAAAAAAGTAAGTTAATGTTTTTATTTTTTAATTCTTTTGCAGCGATTCGCTAGATAAGTATCTTGGGCCCAAGTTTCGAGCCGTGCCTAGAACGGCGCAGTCCCGACCTGGACGCCCGTTTTTCGCACCACAAAGTGCGCCTAAAAAAAACCTCCGTATTCTCCACCTCCCTGTAGGTCCTCTGGCCCTCGGTACAGCGCAGCAGGAGCTGTAGGGGGCGGAGCCAGGTCCCTGTGCTGAAAACAGTGCCGGGACCTCTACACATGCGTGCTACAGAGGGCACGCATGTGCAGTAGCTCCAGGCGCCCAAAACTGTGTGGGAGGGGCCCGAAGCACGCAGCCCCTAGCCCTGGCCGAATGGCCTCACTGGGGCTGCGTGAATAAGGCTCCTCCCACGGCCAGCTCCTGCTTCCTCCCGACCCGACTCGACTCCCGCTTCCCCTCCCCTCCCCCCCCCCCCCCCTCCCCTCCCCCCCCCCCCCCCCCCCTCCCCCCCCCCCCCCCCCTCCCCCCCCCCCCCCCCCTCCCCTCCCCCCCCCCCCCCCCCCCCCTCCCCTCCCCTCCCCCCCCCCCCCCCCCCCCCCCCCCTCCCCTCCCCCCCCCCCCCCCCCCCCCCCCTCCCCTCTCCCCTCCCCTCCCCCCCCTCCCCCCCCCCTCCCTCCCCTCCCCCCCCTCCCTCCCCTCCCCCCCCCTCCCCCCCCTCCCCCCTCCCCTCCCCCCCCTCCCCCTCCCCTCCCCTCCCTCCCCTCCCCCCCTCCTCCCCCCTCCCCCCTCCTCCCGCCCCCTCCCCCCCTCCCCCCTCCCCCCCTCCTCCCTCTCCCCCTCCCTCTCCCTCCCCTCCTCCTCCTCCCCCCTCCCCCCCCTCCCCCTCCCCCTCCCTCTCCCCCCCCTCCCTCTCCCCCCCCCTCTCCCCCCCTCCCTCTCCCCCCCCCTCCTCCTCCCCCCTCCCCCTCCCCCCTCCCCCCTCCCCCCCTCCCCCCCTCCCCGATGTCAGCTTGGCGCAGCGCCCAGGGGGCGGAGCCTACCACTCGCGCCGATTTTGTAAGTAGGAGGGGGCGAGTACCATTTAAATGAGTTTTTTTCGTGCCAGCAATCCTGCGCGTGCACGTTGGAGCGTTCGCGCACGCGCAGTGTGAAGGAAACATTGGCACTCGGCCATTTTTGTCGTTCTTTGTAGCTGTTCAATTTTTAACATTTTTTAATAAAACCACATTGCCCTTCCATGATCAGCACTGAGGCTTCTTGCAGCAGTGAGAAGGCTGCAGGAAGCCTCAGAAGTTGAGGCAGCCGTTTCCCGACGGGCCCGACCGATGGCAGGGGGGCCTCCCCCCCCCAGCCATCGGGAATGGCTGCCTCAACTTCTGAGGCTTCCTGCAGCCTTCTCCCTGCCTGAAGCACTTTCACACAGGTAGGAACATGGTTTAGTTAATCTTTTCTTTGCTTATAAATTATTATTCAGGTTGGATTTATTTGTATAATATTTGTAGAAGTATAAATAAGGATTTATTGTAGAATTTAATGACTCCCCTCTCCCCCCCCCCCCCACCTCGTTCCGGACGCCTAATTTGTAACCTGCGCCTGATTTTTTAATGTGTAGACAAGGTTTTTTCAGGCCTGCAAAAATCTTCACTTGCTCCATTCTAAGTTAGTTTGGAGTACGTTTTCACTGTGGAAACTTTCAAATCAGGCGTCAGTGGCCGGACATGTCCCCTTTTGAAAAAAAAATTCTGTTCCAAAGTGAAACTGTTCTACATGACTAGAACTGCAGAAAACTTAAGTGTGGAGAATTGCGATTTCTAAGATACTCCGTTCTCCACCAGTTGCTCCTAAAAATCAGGAGCAAATCATGTGGAAACTTGGGGCCTAAATGTGGAGAATTCCGATTTCTAAGATACTCCGTTCTACACCAGTTGCTCCTAAAAATCAGGAGCAAATCATGTGGAAACTTGGGGCCCTTGTGTCTATGTTTTGTGAATTTTTTTTTCTTTTTTCAATTTATTTTCAGGTGTTTTTCCGCCCTCCTGAGGCCCAACTCGCATCGGTATCGCTTCGGAATAAAGATGGCGAGGATCGTAGTTTGCACCGTGAATCTTCGTGCGATGCTGATTTTTACCGCTGCGCAAATTAAACCTTGAATTTATGGCCTCAAAGCAATAGTGTTGCGATAATGGTAATTTGGCGAAAAAAATACAATTATCGCCGAGAATCGAATTTCTAGCTCTTGGGCTCTGGAAAGGAGACATAAAACTTATGAAAAAGGACAGGTAAAGATCAGCTGGTCCATCAAACCTGTCCTAAGCTAACATGGTACAACTTACGCAATACCATTACCCATTGACCTCACCTGCTCCAAGCCACTTAGGCAATCTCGTGGGAGAGGCAAGAAGAGAGAAATAAAAACCACAGACAAATGTGGGAAAAACCTCTGGGAGTTTATTTTACGACCCCCAAAGGTGATAAAACAGGTTCCAGGAGACTAGGGACTGGGGGAGACATCCCTCAATATCCACCTACCTTCTATATGCAGTTTATATTGGCCACACTTAAGAACTTGCCCAGCTCAATTTTAAATACTTGCAGTGAATCCACACACTCTACATGTGCAGCAACTTGTTCCACAGGCAATGACTCAATGTAAAAAGTATCACATCCCAGCATCAAACTTAGCTCTATGCTTATACTTTTGTCCCTTGACCCTCTCTAATGCATTTAAATCAAATAGCCTATCCATATAGAGTCTAGTCCTTTCATCACTTCGAAGTCTACTCTTCGAGAGTTACAAACCCCATCTCGCTTAAGCCTATTGTAACTGGGGGGTCTTCAAACAAGTATATAATTTAGTGGCCCTTCCCTGGAACTTGCTCAAGGCCTCTATATCATCTATCGTGTGAGACCACCAAAATTGGGCACAGTATTCTAGATGAGGCCTGACCAAGCCTTACATAGAGATGGTACAGTATTCTTTGTTTTGTATTTAATTGTCCTGGCAATACATCCCAATACTCCACTTGCTTTGGAGATTGCCTTGTAGAACTGGAAATAGAGCTTTATAAAATAATGAATGGTATGGTAAACATTAATTTGAACAGTAGTTTAAATTAAACTGTGGAAGTAGGCCAAGGGGACACAGGTTCCAACTAGTAAAATGTCAATTTGGGGCAGATATTCAGATGGGTTTACAGACAGCGATGAACACTTAGAATGGAATTCTGAGCAGAATAGGTGGAGGCAAAAACCCTGAAAACATCTAAGAAACAACCAGATGCAGCAATAGGAGGGGGTGGAAAATATGTGTGTTGCTTTGGAAGTAGAAATTAAGATGGCTTTCTTTAACCACAAGTATCGTGTGAAACCATGGCACAGGGAAGGGCCATCTGGTTGCCTCCAAAATACCATGCCCCACATCTTGGTGTTTCCTACTAATATAACCAAAACATTCTTGAGGAAAATGACTTAGAACATAAGAACATAAGAATTAGGAACAGGAGTAGGCCATCTAGCCCCTCGAGCCTGCTCCGCCATTCAACAACATCATGGCTGATTTGGCCGTGGACTTAGCTCCACTTACCCGCCCGCCCCCAATAACCCTTAATTCCCTTATTGGTTAAAAATCTATGTGACTTGAATACATTCAATGAGCTAGCCTCAACTGCTTCCTTGGGCAGAGAATTCCACAGATTCACAACCCCCTGGGAGAAGAAATTCCTTCTCAACTCGGTTTTAAAATGGCTCCCCAGTATTTTGAGGCTGTGCCCCCTAGTTCTAGTCTCCCCGACCAGTGGAAACAACCTCTCTGCCTCTATCTTGTCTATCCCTTTCATTATTTTAAATGTTTCTATAAGAACACGCCTCATCCTTCTGAACTTCAGCGAGTAAAGACCCAGTCTACTCAATCTATCATCATAAGGTAACCCCCTCATCTCCGGAATCAGCCTAGTGAATCGTCTCTGTACCCCCTTCCAAAGCTAGTATATCCTTCCTTAAGTAAGGTGACCAAAACTGCACGCAGTACTCCAGGTGCTGCCTCACCAATACCCTATATAGTTGCAGAAGGACCTCCCTGCTTTTGTACTCCATCCCTCTCGCAATAAAGGCCAACATTCCATTCGCCCTCCTGATTATCTGCTGCACCTGCAAACTAACTTTTTGGGATTCATGCACAAGGACAAGGACCCCCAGGTCCCTCTGCACCGCAGCATGTTGTAATTTCTCCTCATTCAAATAATATTCCCTTTTACTGTTTTTTTCCCCCCCAAGGTGGATGACCTCACACTTTCCGACATTGTATTCCATCTGCCAAACCTTAGCCCATTCGCTTAACCTATCTAAATCTCTTTGCAGCCTCTCTCTGTCCTCTACACAACCCGCTTTCCCACTAATCTTTGTGTCATCTGCAAATTTTGTTACAGTACACTCTGTCCCCTCTTCCAGGTCATCTATGTATATTGTAAACAGTTGTGGTCCCAGCACCAATCCCTGTGGCACACCACTAACCACCGATTTCCAACCCGAAAAGAACCCATTTATCCCAACTCTCTGCTTTCTGTTAGCCAGCCAATTCTCTATCCATGCTAATACATTTCCTCTGACTCCACGTACCTTTATCTTCTGCAGTAACCTTTTGTGTGGCACCTTATCGAATGCCTTTTGAAAATCTAAATACACCACATCCATCGGTACACCTCTATCCACCATGCTCGTTATATCCTTAAAGAATTCCAGTAAATTAGTTAAACATGATTTCCCCTTCATGAATCCATGCTGCGTCTGCTTGATTGCACTATTCCTATCTAGATGTCCCGCTATTTCTTCCTTAATGATAGCTTCAAGCATTTTCCCCACTACAGATGTTAAACTAACCGGCCTATAGTTACCTGCCTTTTGTCTGCCCACTTTTTTTTTTTTTAAAACAGAGGCGTTACATTAGCTGCTTTCCAATCCGCTGGTATCTCCCCAGAGTCCAGAGAATTTTGGTAGATTATAACTAACGCATCTGCTATAACTTCCGCCATCTCTTTTAATCTCTTAAACCAGATAAAACTTCCAAAAAGAAATCTGTACTTTGAGGCATTTTATACTTTGATTAAATGTACTTGTCCCAGAGAATGGCTCCATTTAAACTAATTAATTTAAAGCAGTTTGTACTAACTTGATCTTAATCACGTTAGCATGTAAGCAAAATTCAGTCAGGCAGAATCAGCATGGATTTATGAAGGGGAACTCATGTTTGACAAATTTGCTAGAATTCTTTGAAGAGGTAACGAACAGGGTGGATAAAGGGGAACCAGTGGATGTGGTATATTTGGACTTCCAAAAGGCATTTGACAAGGTGCCACATAGAAACATAGAAAATAGGTGCAGGAGTAGGCCATTCGGCCCTTCTAGCCTGCACCGCCATTCAATGAGTTCATGGATCATAAAAGGTTGCTGCACAAGATAAAAGTTCACGGGGTTGGGGGTAATATATGAGCATGGATAGAGGATTGGCTAACGAGCAGAAAACAGAGAGTAGGGATAAATGGTTCATTCTCGGGTTCGAAATCAGTAACGAGTGGGATGCTGCAGGGATCAGTGCTGGGACCCCAAATATTTACAATCAATATTAACGACATGGAAGAAGGAACCGAGTGTAACGTAGTCAAGTTTGCCGACGATACAAAAATGGGAGGAAAGCAATGATGTGAGGAGAACACAAAAAATCTGTAAAAGGACATAGACAGGCTAAGTGAGTGGTCACAAATTTGGCAGATGGAGTATAATGTCGGAAAGTGTGAGGTCATGCACTTTGGCAGAAAAAAAATCAAAGAACAAGTTATTATTTAAATGGAGAAAGATTACAAAATGTTGCAGTACAGCGGGACCTGGGGGTACTTGTGCATGAAACACAAAAGGTTAGTATGCAGGTAAAGCAAGTAATCAGGAAGGTCAATGGAATCTTGGCCTTTATTGCAAAGGGGATGGAGTATTACATAGAAAATAGGTGCAGGAGTAGGCCATTTGGCCCTTCGAGCCTGCACTACCATTCAATATGATCATGGCTGATCATGCACTTCAGTACCCCATTCCTGCTTTCTCTTCATACCCCTTGATTCTTTTAGCCGTAAGGACCACATCTAACTCCCTTTTGAATATATGTAACGAACTGGTCTCAACAGATTTCTGTGGTAGAGAGTTCCACGTGCTCACAACTGAGTGAAGAGGTTTCTCCTCATCTCGGTCCTAAATGGTATAAAAGCAGGGAAGTCTTGCTACAGTTGTACAGGGTATTGGTGAGGCCACACCTGGAATACTGCAAAAGGATATACTTTGGAGTCAGTTCAGAGCAGGTTCACTAGGTTGATTCCAGAGATGAGAGGGTTGACTTATGAGGAAAGGTTGAGTAGGTTGGGCCTCTACTCATTGGAATTCAGAAGAATGAGAGGTGATCTTATCAAAACGTATAAGATTATGAGGGGGCTTGACAAGGTGGATGCAGAGAGGATGTTTCCACTGATGAGGGAGACGAGAACTAGAGGGCATGATCTTAGAATAAGGGGCTACCCATTTAAAACTGAGATGAGGAGAAATGTTTTCTCTGAGGATTGTGGATCTGTGGAATTCACTGCCTCAGAGCTATGGAAGCTGGGACATTGAATACATTTAAGACAGAAATAGATAGTTTCTTAAACGATAAGGGAATAAGGGATTATGGAGAGCAGGCAGGGAAGTCGACCAGAGTTCATGATCGGATCAGCCATGATCGTATTTAAATGGCGGAGCAGGCTCGAGGGGCCGTATGGCCTACTCCTGCTCCTATTTCTTATGTTCTTATGTCACTTGCTGACGGAGTCAGTTCACAGACAGAAAGCATGCAGATAATGTAATCATGATTGGCACCAGATACTGCAAAAGATGTTCAACATCAAACAGATGGTCTTGGAAACTAAGAAATCTTTTCTGCCCTAAATCTCTCAAAATTTGGATCAAAATTTTTTAATGTTTTTTTTGTGTGTTAACAAAAATAACATACCAGTCATAGCAATACAATGGAATCAATTATCAGGAGTAATTGATAATTACTTGATTATCTGTATAACCTAGGAAACAGCAGTTAATATGGCTTTAATTAAGGGCGATTCTGTCGAACCAACTTCCTCGAATTCTATGAGCAAGTAATTACCCAAGTCAACAATGGCAAACTCTATGACATGTGCACTTAGATTTACAAGCAGCATTTCATAATGTTCCACATGAAAGCTTTCTAATTAAGCTCAAAACCATGGGGATTCGGGGAAAGGCTTGGTTATGGATAAGAAGTTGCCTGAAGAATAGATAATGGATATTTGATAAAGGGGGAATAACTCAGTGGTGTGTCCAAGTCAGTTTTGAGACCACTGCTGTTTTTAATTTACATCATAAGAGTTAGATTCAGAAACTCAACTCAAATTGGTCAAATTTACAGATGGTACCAAACATGGAGGGGCAGTGCAATAGAAGAGGCGGTAATGGGGCAGTAAGGCTTTACCGACCGGGATCAGGTGGAGGGTGTGACCCATCCACCATTGCCCCCGGGCTGGGGGCGGCGGAAACCGCACCCTGACTTTCCGCCCCGCCCGACTCCCCAACCGCTCGTCGGCAGTGCACCAACCCCTTACCACCCGGCGGCGACTCCTTTTCCGCTCCGCAGGAGAAATAGCCCCGCCGGAGCGCAGCCACCGTCGGACGGTGCCACTGACAGCATCGCAAGGCAGGAAGCTGCCAGTGGCTGGGCGGTATGGCCGCCCTTGAAGGCGGGGGGGCGCACCGCTGCGGCTGCCATTTTCTTTTCATTGCCGGCAGACTCTGCAGCCGGCTCGACAATGGCAGGCGCTGGTTCGCCCGGGCCTCTAACAGGCAGCCCAGCAACCCCTCTTGGATGCCAGACCGCTGGCCCAGCCGGATCCTTCACTGGTGGCCCAGTGGGTGGCACGGAGGCCTCACTAGGCCTCGCAGTGTCCCTCCCCTTTAACTGAAGGGAAGGGACGTTGCTGCACGTCAGCACGACGCGGCGCATCCACGTTGCGCTGACGTCATCACCACCGCGCTGACGTGGTCAGCTGAAGTGGTCACTGCCCCGCTCCCAATCTGAACCCGCCCTACACCACCTCAAACAATACCCCAAAGCACTGGGAGGCGTTGTCACAGTTAAAGACAAATTTCGACCTCTTCCCTCCAATTCCACTGGGCGGTAATAATTTGAATTATCCACCCAAAATTATGCGGAGGGCAATTTCGCCCCTCGCCGCCCCAATCTCAAACTATCAGTTCACCAGAGTGAACTCCCAATCTCAAACTATCAGGGAAAAGCCCCAAATGGAGTTGATGTGTTTAACACTCCTGTTTCTCTCTCCCAGTCATTCAAAATGAATATGGCAGAAACAGAGTAAACTAGTGAGCAGTTATAAAGTAGTACTGGAAGAGGGTTAGCACAGGTATGGGTACCTGCCCAATCTCAACCAGGAGCTAATATATAGCCTGATATCCTGAAGAGAATAAATAAATAGGACGACACTAAAATAATTCACAGTTGGGATCGGGATTCACCCATTCCATCCTCATTAGTAAAGAAAACTCTCAACAGCAAGGTGTAAATATGTAAATACTCACTCAGGATTTTGTAGTCAACTTTAGCTTTATTTGCTCTGAGGAATGCCTGGATTTGAATTATTTGCTTTGCCTGGGAGAAGCAGAAAGACAGTTTACTTGCAACACAAAGGGATAGAAATTCCATTTTTCCACCAAAAATATCGCTATGATTTTGCTACCGCTACGAGGCCCAACATTCGGGATAAAATGTGCCCAGCGGTAAAAATTGGCATTGCACAAGGATTCGTGGCACAAACCGCAAATTTGCAGCAACTTTTCCCAGAGGCCAATACCGCTGCGAGTTGGGCGTAGGGAGGGGGGAAAGCACCAAATAAAAATTGCAAAAAACAAAAAATTTAAAAAAATCTCAAAACATTCACAAGTCACTTAATTATCGAGTCGCTGCAAAAGAATTGAGAAATAAAAACTTTAACTTACCTTTTTTGCAGGTCTTCATTCCTACCGCTGTTCCATGGGCTGCAACCCAAGTTTTTTTCCAGGCGTTTTTTTTTGTCCCATCTACTGGTGCACTGCGAGCCAAATTTCGAGTTTTGCATGCCAACGGTCCGCTCCCCGGTGATACTTAAAAACCGCCGGTGCAAGATTTCACCAAATTTCCCAGTTCACAGTTTTTCTCCAAAAAAGGCGAAATATCGCCGAAACACCAAGCGCAAGGTTTGGGAATCTCCAGCCCAAAAAGTTTTAAATCAAGGAACTCAAAAATGTAAGTTTTTCACATGCAAGTTTAGCATTATTTATTAGCTAAATATATTACTCAAAGTTTCTTGCATGGCAGAGTTCAAATATTGTCAATATTGAAGACAGTGAGGAATTGAACTAAATTAAGGGGAGCATTAAAGTTGGACCTCTTTTTTGATTTCCCTTTCAACCCACTGTTCTCGCTTCAGGACAATCAATCTCACTCTATAATCTTCTTCCAGGATATGTGAATTTCCTTCTCTGAGGGGGAAGAACTTGCCTCCACTTTGGACCCTCCTCTGAAAGCATACCCAAAATCAGGAATGTCATGTAAATCATGGGTGTGATGCTGCATCCTCCCCATTCGGTGGCTTGACACAGAGCTCTAACACACAAACACGCTTCACGCTTCTGAAAGAAATTAAACTTCATTGCTAACCTATCTGATACATTAATTTAGAATATTGCAATTTTTTTTAACCAAAATAAATCAAACCAAATTCAGCCGCCTCCTTTTTGAGCTACTGCACATGTATCTTTAAGCGGATTTAAATGAAGAAAGTTTATGAAAAGAACTTTTACTTTTTTTTCTTCTCTTCTCTTCTCTTCTCTTCCCTCCCCCCCCCCCCCCCCCCACACTTCTCCCCTCTCTTCAACCCCACCCCTTCCCCTCCCGCCCATCCCCTCCATTTATGCATTAATTTGTTCCCTCTGTTGAGGGTGGATCACCACAGACATAAGTCCCATTCACCACCACTGTGTGGCAGTGTACTGATGAATCAATAACACTGCATCATCAGAATGCCTTAATGGCCTAAACCTTAAAGTGCAGAGAAGGCTGCTGAAAAGGAAAAACAATCAAGTTTGGTTTCCAGTATGTAAATTATTAAGTGGTAATCAAAACTAGAGTGAAAAACAACCTATTGGAAAATAATCTTGGCTCCCCATTCATACCTCAGACTTGTGAATGCTCTTGAGCAAGCAGGTGGCCTCTTGAAAGAGGAAACCACCAAATATTAAGTCAGGTATACAGGTGTAACTCACATGATCTTTGAAATACTGACATCTTGTACGATATGCTTTTCTTGCCCTCCACATCTTCACAAAAGACTGGATCTATAGAACACAAGAACATAAGAACATAAGAAATAGGAGCAGGAGTAGGCCATTTGGCCCCTCGAGCCTGCTCCGCCATTTAATAAGATCATGGCTGATCTGATCATGGACTCAGCTCCACTTCCCTGCCCGCTCCCCATAATCCTTTACTCCCTTATCGGTCACAAATCTGTCCATCTCCACCTTAAATATATTCAATGACCCAGCCTCAACAGCTCTCTATGGCAGAGAATTCCACAGATTTACAACCTTCAGAGAAGTTGTTCCTCCTCATCTCAGTTTTAAATGGGTGGCCCCTTATACTGAGACTATGCCCCCCTAGTTTTTGTTTCCCCCATGAGTGGAAATATCCTCTCTGCATCCACCTTGTTGAGCCCCCTCATTTTCTTATATGTTTCGATAAGATCACCTCTCATTCTTCTGAACTCCAATGAGTATAGGCTCAACCTACCTTCATAAGTCAAGCCCCTCATCTCCGGAATCTCCTAGAATTAGGACATAAACTTTTAAAGAGGTCTTTAATACCTTAGAACGTTATCAATAAGACTTCCTTCTGTTTCTCAACTTAATATCTGTTATAGGGTGGCTGCCATTATTTGCAGATATACAACAAATATTAACATATTAGAATTCAACACAATCAAGAATATCAAGAATAAAATTACCTTAACAATAGCTGCAGCATTATCTTGCAGGAGCTTTAGCCTGTCCTTGTAAGTCTTCCTCTGTTTATATCCTTTCCAAGAAGACTACACAAAACAAGGCATTGATTTAATTAAACCAGTTTTTCCATCACCCAATCATCTTTTCCCACATTTACAAACCTGTTCAACTAATACTCCACTGGGAATATTCCTAATGGATTGTTTGCGAATACAACACCACCAACTTGCATTTATGTAGTGCCTTTAATGTAGTGAAATGTCAAAAGGCGCTTCACAGGAGTATTATGAGATTTAAAAAATTGATACTGAGCTGCAAAAGTAGAAATTAGCACAGGTGACCAAAAGCTTGGCCAAAGAGGTAGGTTTTCAAGAGTGTCTTGAAGGAGGAAAGAGAGGTAGAGAGGTAGAGAGGTGGAGAGGTTTAGGCAGGGAGTTTCAGAGCTTGGAACCGAAGCAACAGAAGGTATCAGCCACCAATGGTTAAGCGATTATAATCAGGGATGGTCAAGAGGGCAGAATCAGAGGGTAGAATAGTAGACTTAAAAACAAAAAAAGAAAATGGAGTTTTGCTACAACTGATAAAATGTTAGCCTTCATTGGCAAGTATCCATAAAGTAAAAGGTATAATTTGAACAAAAAAATAGACTGGCATATCCACTTGAAAGGAACACAAATATTCAATGAAGGAATTCACAGTCAAAATTTATAGATTAACTATTTTTATTAAGTTACTAATTCTGTTGTCAAAGAAATCTAGGTAGATCCTCAGTAAGATAAGGATCTGCTCAACACTAAACATTCAGCATGTGTGAACGGTTACACAAATATGAATCAGAGCAATGATACCATAGTTTATTCTCCTATATCCATTTTTAAACACATAATTCCTATGAATAAAAGTTTGAAGCCACACCTGTAGCCTGATGGTGCAAGGTTCCTGTTTGTGGAGGTAACTCAATCGTTCTTTGTAAGCTTTTCTTACAAGGTAACCTCTTGCACGTGCCTGCAGACGAATAATCTGACTCTCATTGGCTAACCAGAGCTGCTCACGGTGGTAGTCTGTTGTTACTCGGCTAACAATATCCTGAAGAAAATAATCAAAGGCATCATCACATGGGTAGCAAGTGAACAACACTTTGATTGTCTCAATCATCAAATATAATGTGCATTTATGGAAGCAAGACATTTTCAAAATTCATGTGCAGATTATCATTTGCACAGGATGAAAAATAGCTGGATGGGAACTGATTGAGCATGATATTTGGCATCCACCCTCGGCTCCTTGCATCCTTCACTACTCATTACTTTTTAAAGAGAACAGAATGTTCCAGGGCCCAGGCAGAGCATGAAATATAGTGGCTGCATTCATTGGAATGTGAGGGGTAGCATTTAAAAATGAGATGTATAAAGTGGGAGGGAGGATGGAAGGGAAAGAATGGAAGGTATTTTTTTGTATTTGTTTTAAGAGATCATTTGAACCATTTATTCAGTAAAGTTTAATACATTGGATCAGAGGCTTGAGAGCCTTCGCTATTCATCCTGTGAAGCCCGAACATCTCGCCCTCCTGCAATGCCCTCTTGAAAACGAGCAGTAAATTCAGTTATTTTACTACTTCACTTTGAGAGAGGTATTAGATCACTTTTGTATGTTTTTAATTCTGCAATTGCTTTTTTTTTTAAACTTAAGGTTGTAACTTACCTAATAGGAGGGATGGGGCAAGGGGGTGGAGAGGTTTGTGCTTTTGTGAATATTTTATGAACTTACAGAAAATGGGAGCACACCACGTGAGGAATCACAGGAATCTCTCAAAACTGTGCCACCTTGTTTTATGTAATTCTTTGCATATGGTCCATAAGACTCCATAGCATGAAACAAAGTGGCCATAATGTAGGGACACCCCTACACTGGAAATTTCTATCAAAAACTACATGGTGAACCTTGGCTTCTTAATCAAGCATCCATTTAATATATTTTTTATATATTTTGGGAGCAAGTATTGGTTGAATGTTCTGGTCACCACATTACAGGAAAGATGTGATTGGATTAGAGTGGATACAGAGGAGATTCATGAGGATGTTGCCTGGACTGGAGAATTTTATCTAATTAGGAAAGATTGGATAGGCTGGGGTTGTTTTCTTTGGAACAGAGGAAGCTGAAGTGAGACCTAATTGAGGTAAAGAAGTTATGAGGGGCCTAGAGAGTGTGGATAGGAAGGAACTATTTCCCTTAGCAAAGGGATCAATCAGAGGGCATAGATTTAAAGTAATTGGTAGGAGGTTTAGAAGGGATTTGATGGGAATTTTTTTTCACCCACAGGGTGGAGGAGGTCTGGAACTCACTGCCTGAAAGGGTAGTAGAGGCAGAAACCCTCACCACATTTTAAAAAGTACTTGGATATGCACCTGAAGTGCCGGAACCTACAGGTCTACGGACCAAAAGCTGGAAAGTGAGATTGGGCTGGATAGCTCTTTGTTTTTTTTTTAAATTCGTAGCCAATCGTTCCAATTCTTTGTCAAATCACAAACGCCAGAGGTCACCTTGCACACGCCAAGGATCACTCTGCGCCAATGCTCTTAGCCAAAAGGCCTAGAGCCACTGCACCGTTCCTGGAAGTACTGCAATACCAGGTTCGTGCCATGGAGGTGGATGGGTCAGGTCCCCCACACATCTCCGTGGAGGTGGATGGGTCAAGCCACCCCACCCACCTCCTATTTCCAAAAAAGCATAGGAGAACCACCTTCCTGATCCAGGGAGAACCACCTTGGGGTTATGGTGGTTACTCCCCTGTCAGGTCAGCCACGCATGATCTTAGCCAAAAGGCCGAGAAGCTGGATAGCTCTTTGTTGGCCGGCACAAACACAGTGGGCTAAATGGCCTCCTTTTGTGCTGTAAATTTCTATGGGGCCCTAAATTCATTGACACACTGCCCACTTAATGCTGAAAAATACCAGTTGTGTCAAAAAACAGGTACCTACTGCTGACATTCCGCTCAGCGGCAGATTCATGATTGACATAACGCCAAGCGGTCTGCACACCGCCCGCCCTCATACCGCCCAAAAGTGCAAATTTCATGACATACCGTCGGATCTGCATACCGTCCTGGAGAAGGTGCTTTTAAGTGAATCTTAAGTGGGCGGTATGGACACAGAGCTGACAGGTATAACTGTTTCACAGAAGTGCGGCGGCATATTTGATATTACACAGATTTTTATAGTACTCTACAGTTTGATGTATTTTTAAATTGATTGGTTTTCTAATATTAGCCAATAATGCAGTTTGAATAGCAATATAACCACTGAGTCTGGAAATTGTGTATGTGTTCACTAGAGTGATCTTATTTTATAAATGGTCTAATAAAGCCTTATTTACTGCTTTATTAATGAACTATAATTTAAAAAATTTAGTGTCTCCTCCCCACAGCGATCTCTCTTCCCCCCCCCACCCCACCCCCATAGCGAGATCTCTTCACCACGGCGCCCCCTCCATAGCGATCATTCTCTTTCTCCTCCCTCCTCCGCCACACCCCCCCCTCCGCTCCCCCACCACCCCACAGCAATCTCGGGCCGACAGTCTCTAGCCTCTCGTCGGTGCCTCTCAGGGGGAGGGGGGCGGAGCTTGACAGCGGGGTGCGCGCACAACTCGGGAGACGATGATTCCCGAGTCAGAAGGCCTCCTATGCGCGCTGCACTCAGCTCCGCTCTCGCCAAGAAAAGCGGGATGAATCTCCCACCCCCACTCAGTCCCAGCGGTACTGGGCGGTTAAAAAAAAGCAAGCGCCGCCCGGGTACCGCCAAAAAACAGACGGAACTTACCTTTCAGCAATTTTCGCCCCTATGATTCTATGAAATACAATTAAGGAGAACACAAACCTTCCTGTTCATATTTTATCTTCTACATAAAGAAATAGCAGTTGCCCAACTAATATTCAACAGCAGATAAGGCAGTTCAAAATGGTCCACTGATAGAAGACAGATGCTGATGGATGCAATGCTCATGCATAGAAATAAATGATAAATGGTGCAGTAACTCTAAGCCACCCTATTAAAGTTTTCCTCCATATCGCCAATACATTACAGTTTAATTTTCACCATACTTTTCTGTTTAATAGTAAACTGGCAGATGGCATTTGAGGCACATTGGTATTCCAATATGGCACAGTTTTGAAATGATGGCTCATCCCCATGATTCATCACACGGAGTGCTCCCAATCTCAATACATCAGAGGGAGACAATGCATGGCGAACAAGCACTTTCCAGAGCAAGAGTTAAGAGTACTCGACAGTTGGTCACACCCTTACTCAAATTCTGAAATTAGAACTCTAAATTCTTCCCCATTTAAAATTCGAAAATTTTTAGTGATTTAGAATTGGCTGAAAATCACACCACAGGCCAAGCACAGACAGGAGATGTTTGTACGATGCCAAGGAGCCAGCACAGATATGAATAACATCGACAAAATAAACAATTGATGGTATCGATGGTGGTATCAGAAATCCACATGACGATTCTCAGTTTCCCTAAAGAACAAACAAAGACGTCACTGGTTTCAGGCTTATAGCCATGGTAATTAAAGAACTACTACACAAATCATGTGTCTAAACAAGCCTGAACATAATGTACACACATGTGTAGCTCTTCCAGAACATTTCTCCCCAGTGGGTTTGAGCAATCCATTCCAAAATGACGTGACTGGATGTTTACGCAATCATGATAGTATTACATTTTAAAACGAACATTACTTGCATGGAAAAAGGCAAACGTTCACATCAACATTCAACACATGGGTAAACAAAAATAAAACTAGAAATATGAAGATGTATTCTTTGTGCCATAAACACAAATTCCTACGGCACTGCTCACAGTACAGTGGACATATACTGCTTTATAAGAACATTACATCATGTAACACACCCAGCCTCATTATTTTGAATCACTCGGCAGGTCAGGCAGTATGTTTGAAGAGAGCAAGGTAGGGCTAATATATCAGATCTGGAAGTTCTGATGAAGCGTCACAGACCTGATATATTAACCGTACTTTCCTTTCTTGATAGATGTTGCCTGACTTGCTGAGTGTTTCCAGTACTTTTGGTTTTTATTTCAGATTTCCAGCTTTTTGTTTCTCCTTGCTATCTGAGCTGGCTTTTCAGTGCTCGGAAAAAAGAGCACTTTAATTGGGGTTGCATCCCACTCCCACTATTGTGGGCCTCCAGCCACCTTCTGTACTTGATAGTGTTGTAGCACACTCCACAAGTATTTGTTGTTGTGGATTTATACATGATGAGAGATGTTAAAACGGCTAAGGACCTCTACATCAAAATATTAAACATTGTGGCTCAGTCACTGCACAATACATCATTTACAGCATATATTACATAACTGCTTCACATACAGCTTCACTGCTGAATGTCAATATCAGATGGAGATGCCTTATTTGCTGGATCTCAGTTGCAGAGTTAGAAACAGAGACACCATATCATCGGCAAATCACGGGGTGTGGGGGGGGTGGGTGAGGCAGTTAAAGATGCAAAATTGAGGTTCCATTATGGACTGTTGAATGCAAGTAAATGTATCCATAAACAGAACCACTATTTTACATTAACCTCCTAAGTAAAATGCTGCTTATTACATGGGATTCCAGGATTTTAACTAGTATTTTGAGGACTGCATTCTAAAATTCTGTCCATTTATAATTAGGCTCATTGGTTATTGTAACCAATTAAGTCAAATTCTGATTTTATTACATGGGATGAAGGGATTTTCACCCGTGGTTTGGAGATTTGATTCGGTCCATTTTCACGAAGAATGTAAATCAGACACCATATCCGTAAACATTCATACCAAGAGGTGAATTACTAAAGGAGATACAATACACTTACGCAAGTACCAATTTTCACATGTTGCTGACAATACCTGAATTTCTTCTCTACTGAGCTGAGTGTTGTTCTGCACAAAATGCTCTGGCTTGTCCCATGTGGCCTCAGTAGTTTCCAAATTATAGTAGTACTCATATTTGTCATTTATCTTGTGCATAACCCACACACTTCCATTTGGTCCTACACATTAAAACACAAAACATGCAATTTTATGTTACTATTCATATCCGCGCTATACTATTGGGGGTGGGGTTGAGAACTATATCCCCTCTGGGAATTTGAACTCAAACTTAATGGAGTAGATAATGCACACTAATCTCTGCCATTTGACGATGATTAGTAGCTTATGTCTACAAGTCCTTTGATTCACTGAACTCCACTCAAAGCAAAACCCGAACGCAATCTATAAATTAAACATTTAAATATGTTAAGTGGCGAGGATGAGAGAAAATGACAGATGAATAATATATTGAAAAAGTTTCTTGTTGCAAGTGATAGTTTTCATTTAACCATTGCTGGATTTATAGAATAAATTAGATAGAAACAGTGGTTTCAAGAATTTAAAAATGCATGAGATTTAAAAACAAGCAAATAAGTTTCTGATTTTCCTTAAGAACCAAAGTTTATTTCTGTTAATCTTCAACTGTTTCAAAATCATCTCATCTATCTGCCTTTTCTATTTGTTCAATTCACTGCCCTCCTTATGACATAAAATATGCTTTCTTGCTACCAGTATACCAAGCAACACTAATCTGGTTTTGTGTTCAAGGTCACATGGAATGGTTGCGTTTACAAGACAAGGTTCTAGAATGTAGAAGGGTGTCACAGCAGGCATACTTTAGAATGAGATATCAACCTATGAAGCTACTTCACAGAGTCACCTGCATGCCTAACCTAGCAGTCTGTAGACAGAGTTAAACGGTCCTTCAACCAACACATCAGAGCAAAGCTCTCTGGTCCTACCTCATTCAGTTGAGAATGATGGTGGAAAACTAGGTAACTCATAGGTGGAGGAAGCGCCATAGAAATACCCATCCTCAACTATGATGGACCTCAACGAGTGATTGCAAGGGACAGGGCTGATGTTTTGCAAGCGGCTTCAGCCAAATGTGCTGATTGGATTACCTACTCCGCCTCTTCCGGAGATTCCCACCATCACAAATGACAGGGTCCAGTCAATTCAGTTCACTCCGCAAGATATATGAAGCAGCTGAGTACACTGGATACACAAAAACAATGGGCTTTCATAATGCCCCAGCTGTACAGCTGAAGACCTGTGCACTAGAGCTAACCAGTGCCCTCATCATGTTGCCTCAGTATATCTGTGACACTGGCATCTATCAATCAATTGGAAGATTGCCCAAGTTTAACCAATCCATAACAAATTGAATAATGCTATCAAGCAACATCAACTCATTAATAATCTGCTCATCGATGCACTGTTCAGGTTCCAACAGAACCACTTAGCTCCAGACCTCATCACAGTCTTGATCAAGACATGGATGCAAGAGCTGAATGCCAGAAGTGAAGTAAGAGCAACTACCCTTGACATCAAAGCACATTGAGCACAGTATGGCAGACAGGAGTCCTGGCTAAACAGTTTTGGGCTGACAAATAGCTTGTAACATTTGTGCCACTAAAGTGTCAGATGCCACATGTGTATCAACTTAAATAATGTTTAATTTTCTACATGTGCATGCTGGTGGTGTTCACAATTTTGAAAACTTCCAGAGCATCTAAGCTCAGAGCACCATGGCTAAGTAAATCAGAGATGGCATGGGATTGTGCTGATAATTAAACAGGAGCGAAGTCAGCAACATGTGCTGTAATTTTTCTATTCATTCATGGGATGTGTGCATCGCTGGCAAGGCCAGCGCTTATTGCCCATTCCTAATTGCCCTCGAGAAGGTGATGGTGAGCCGCCTTTTTGAACCATTTCAGTCCATAAGGTGAAGGTCTGCAGCAGAGTGGTCCTGGTGGAACCCAGACTGAGCATCAGTGAGCAGGTTATTGGTGAGTAAGTGCCACCTGATAGCACTGTCGACGACACCTTCCATCACTTTGCTGATGATTGAGAATAGACTGATGGGGCGGTAATTGGCTGAATTGGATTTGGCCTGCTTATTGTGGACAGGACAAAACTGGACAGTGTGATAGAGCTCCCCCTAGTAGACTACTAATGTACTTCTACTACTGATGTAAATAATAAATGATCACATAGTAAGGTCACATGTTGACAGTTTCGGTGTTAAGAGCCACCTTGTAGAGCGTGTTTGTTGGTGATGTCATAAGAATGCATCACATTGGCCACAAAAATAGGATTTCTGGATTCCCTAGCAGAAATTTTTGTTGGTGGATAATCCTGCCCACTGACAGAGAGGTTCTTTGTTTTGTAAGAACAGCTAAAAATCCACAGTAAATTTCAGCACATTGGCTCAACTGTAGACATTGCCAGAGTCCAGATGGCTGCACCTATGGAAATAATAGGGCACGTGGGTGAGTTCCATCACAACTAAGAGACTTTTGGAGCGTATGTGGAGCGGCTAGAAATGTTTTCCACCAAGAATAATATCATCGAAGTCCCCGATGATGAAAACCGTAGCCGGATGGTGTTAGAAAGGAAACCAGCTATTTTCTTGACTGTAGCAGGCCCCGAGGTGTATGAAATCCTGAAATATTTGCATGTTCCCATCAAGCCAAAGGTCAGGCCATTGACGGAGATCCTAACCAAGTTAGAACAGCACTACAGTCCTGAGCCCCTGGAAATTTATGTCGTAAGAATACACCACAGGCAGTTTTTTAACATTGTTGGGTAGATACCAGGGTTGTAGCTGTACTGGAACAACTTGGCTAGAGCCGTGGCTAGCTCTGGAACACAAGTTTTCAGCATGACAGTCGGGATGTTTTCAGGGACCACAGCCTTTGCTGCATCCATGAAGAACATGGGATTTTGTCTATAATTTATGACACTCAATTCCCAATTATGACCTAATCATTAGTAATAAGCACCAAATGAAAACCAAACATTCAGTCAGAGGTGGCCACACAATCATGGACCTCCCAGCACAAAGGCTGTGACTGGAGTCAAAGAATGGTGCAACTGCAGGACAGACCAAGATACCTTTTAATGGGCTCAATTTTCCCCAGTGATTTGCGCTGTTTTTTGGAGCAAGTTGCTCTTTTTGGCCGAAGTTAAAAAAAACAGTTTCCCCAATCAATTTGCACCAGCGTGACGCAGTTAAAAAAAAACTTACCTTAAAAAAAAAAATTGTTTCAGTCAAACGGGGCGTAACCTGCCACCCGCGCCAATTCTGGCCATTTAGATAAGTTTGGCCAGCTGAGAGTAACTGCAGTTCTGCTTAGACCAGCGTATGTGGCCACTGCAGAAAAACCTTCTGAAGAGTTTTTTTTTTTAAATCGGCGCAGGTAAGTGCAGCAGATGCCTGAACAGCAGCAGGAAGAGGGGGGGGGGGGTGGGGGAGGAGAAAGAGGGGGCGGCCGGGGGTGGGGAGAAAAAAAAGAGGGCGGCTGGGGGGAGGGGGGAAAGAGAGGGCAGCCGGGGGGGGTAAATAAAAAGAGAGGGCGCGGGGGGGTGGAAGAGGAGAAGTGTGTGTGTGTGTGTGTGTGTGTGTGTGTGTGTGTGTGTGTGTGTGTGTGGGGGGAGGGGGAGGGGAAGAGAGAGGGGGAGGGGGAGGGGGAGGGGGAGGGAGAGGGGGGGGGGAGGGGGAGAGAGAGGGGGGGGGGAGGGGGAGAGGGGAAAAGAGAGGAAGGGAGGGAGGGGGAGAGGGGAAGGGAGGGGGAGAGAGTTGAGGCGTTTTGGGTGTAGTTAGGTGCGGGGACCGGGAGGGAGGAATCCATTCGGCCAGGGCTAGGGGCAAGGTTACAGGACTGGCAAGGCACTCGGGGCTACGGGGGGGGGGGGGGGGGGGCGGGGGGGAGAGCTGAACCTCGACCGGCAAGGGGCTCGGGCGGGCTAGGCAAGCAGATCAGCAAGCCCGTTTCCAGGGCTAGGTGTAGCGGGATTGGCTTTAATAAATTGGAAGTAAGTTGCTGCAATATATTTTAATGTGTTTTTAAGTTTTTAAATTTTTAAGTTGATGCAATGTATTTTAAGGTGTTGGAAGCTGGCTGTATGTTTCACTTTAGAGACTCAGCTCGCATTGTGTCCCTGATTACCATGGCAACCCGATCTTTTTGGCGCAGATCAAGGTTCCACCTCCAAAACTAAAGGACAGATTAGGCCAGGCCAAAATGAAGAAATCCAACGGGGAAAACTTAGAACATTTTTTTTTGCCGTACTTAGGCCCCCAAAACAGGCGTAACTCTTCAAGTACACCAAAAAAAAGCTTTGGAGAAAATTGAGCCCAATATTCTCTGGCAGCTAGTTAATATCCCTCTTAGTCTGCCCCAATCATATTGCAGCTAATGCGAGAGAAAATTGCTACAAATTCATACCATCTCCAGACTTTTGCTTTTTTGTTTCAGAGAGTTCATTCTGATAGGTCTCTGCACATTCTTGTACAACCCCTCTCTTGGTTATGTTGGAAGATTGTATTGCAGTCAAAGTTAGCTGTGGGTCATCCTTCTCAATTGCTGAGTTAACCTCAAATATTGCAACTGCCACTGAAAGAGAAATAAAGGAAGGGGAAATGCATTACTTGTATTTTACTTTTCAAAATAAAAAGCACAGCAGTTGTTTCTTTTTAATAAATAGATCTGTAAATGTCAGGATTGATTACTCATTCATTCACTGGAGCAGGACGAGGTGATTAGGTCCATTGAGCATGCTCTGCCCTTCTTGGCGTGGGAAGCACTCCCTTTTTAATCTCAACCCTTGTAAGATTCAGGATCACAGGTTACTCATCGATACCCAAAGGGTCTTGGGAGTTAAAAGGCAATTTATTAAGGGATCGATAGTTCAAATATAGTCACACAATCAGCATAGATTTAGTAGACCTATGACCATGACAAGTAGCTGTTATTAGTCCCGATCGGACAGGCGGCTGGTGGTACGAACAATTCTTATCTTCACCGTCTGCCCTGAAATGCCTTCTGGGTCTTTCTTTTATTCTCTTTTTAGGGGTGGACCTGGTGTAGGATATTGACAGGACCATTTAACCTATGATATGTCAGGTCCTTTGTTTCAACTCTTGGATGAAACCCTCCTCTTCAAATCCTCCCGAGGTTGGAGTCACACATGCCATTCTTGGCCGTCAGATGTTTGGAGCTGCCTGTTATCAGTTATTTATGTTCAAGTCGCTCTAGCTATTGTACCATGGAATGAATCCTTCAATTCTAACACCAGTCTCAAGTTATCTCTTCCAATTCACGATTTCTTACACCCGGTGTCTTTTCTTCAGATCACTTAATAACATTGGCCCAGAATTTGCTCTCAAAATAATGTTGAGGCGAATGCGCTTGCCCTTATTTATGGACAAATGGTGCAGCAATCTCAAGCGAGGGGCAAATACGCAACTGAACTCAAATATCCAAAAGTTGCTTTCAGAGTTGCATCGCTCTGCTCTTAGCACTTCCTTGCTTTTACGTTCTGTAAATATAATTGGTCAGGAAGCAAAGCGTCCTATTAACCTTTTTGATTGATTTTTGTGCCCGTCAGCTGCCATTTAATGACTTATGTACCCGGATTCCCAAATCCCTTTGTTCATATACACCCATTGCTTCCCCATTTAGTTTTTAATTCAGTCTGCCATTCTTGTGTCATACTCTATTAAGTTAAACTGAATGCGCCACCATTTTCCCACTCACTTTATCGATATCTCTCGGCAATTTCCTACTTGACCCGTCACAAGTCACGGTCTCACCCATCTTAACATCTGTAAATTTGGATTGCTTTCCTCGGTTCCTAAATCCAGGTCATTCATATATAAAGTGGAAAGCTGAGGCCGAGCATTAATCGTTGGGGAGCATTATTTGTCGCTGCCTGACAATTTGAATATGTGCCTTTAAAGTAACTCAACAGTAGTGTATTTCCACAACAATTGGCCGAAAATTGTGGCCTAGCGAGTCCGTACGAAGTGCGCATACACCCGGCAAGGTCTCACAAAAGCCGATTCTCGGCTCATGACGCGCATGCGCCGAGAACCGGGTTTTCCAATCTGTCAAAATTTCTTCTATGCATCCCTGAGAGAAATTGGGTTATTTGCCCAATTCTTGCCCAGCAAATGCCCTTCAAACCTTTACACCTGGTAAAAGCAGGCGCATAGCTTACTTTTACCAGTGTAACACTTTTAAAACATAGAAAAAAACATTTAATCATTAATTTTTAAATTAAAAACCCTGTCCATTAAGGTAAGTTTATTTTAAACACTATTAAAACACATTTTTTTTAAATTTGCAAAAAAAAAATTTTTTCTAAAACTTCAATTCATTTTAAATACGTGAATTGTTTTTTTTAAATTTATTGTGCTGTGTTTCTTGTTTTAGGGGGATATTCTCATTGCTAATAATGGAAGCCCTTACAAACGGAGTTGCCATTATTATCAATGAGAATACTAGATAGTGATTGGTGGTCCAGACCCACGTGATTCCAGCACGTGTATGTATCTGGAAGACATGTTCCCGTACGCTGCGTAGCGAATGAAGACCTCCAACCGGAATCAGACGTTCCTCCGGGAGCACCAGGTATTTTCATAGCGTAGGCGTTCGGACAAAAGTAGCCTCCGACTGCAATTTTCGGCCCAATATTTCAATTTTGATATCTTCTTTTTAAGTGTTGGAACTATACTTCCATGATGTCAAAGACAACCAATTTATTGTATTTTTCTTCCTTTTTGATACAATTTCCATCCTTTTATAGGCTCCCAGTTCAAATTACTCCTCAGTGAAAAGAACAAGGAGGAATCCTGCTCTTAGGGTTCTTCCAAGACCAATCATTAGGGATACATAATGTACAAAAGCAAAATACTGCGGATGCTGGAAATCTGAAATAAATACAGAAAATGCTGAAATACTCAACAGGTCAGGCAGTATCTGTGGCGAGAGAAAGAGAGTTAACGTTTCCGCTCGATGACCTTTTGTCAGAACTGAAAAATGCAAGAGATATAAAGGGTTGTAAGCAACCGTGGAGGCAGGGAAAGGGAGGAGAGGAGGAAAGAACAAAAGGGAAGGTGTGATAGGGTAGAAGGCAGGAGAGATTAAAGGACAAAAGGGATGATGATGCAAGGCAAAAGGAGATGGTAATGGGACAATTAAAGGAACAAAGGTGGGTCTAGAAGAGGTGTAAATGGGAATAGCAGAATCATCAACAGCTGCCATCTGAAAAAATGGGGGCAGAGGTTATGATCTGAAATTAGAGATACATAGGGGGTGAAATTGCCCCTTGTCCCTATTGAGGGCAGTAATCTTCCGGGGCCAGGAAGTCCTGCCCCCAACGCAGAATTGGGCCATGCGTCCCTCAAAGGAAGCGGAGCGCTGTCTCCTGCACTCCGCTTCCTTGGAGGGGTTTCCCGGGGTGGCAGCAAGGCACTGAATTCAGCGGTGCATTGAGGAGGCCAGCGCTAAGACGTTACAATAGCCCTCCCCTTCAATTAAAGGGAAGGGCCGCTGCGCACTCTGCAGGCCGCTCCTGGGCGACCCACAAAGCTGGTGTTGACATCCATCCGTGCCTGCCTTGTGGCCTGCGGCGCAGTTTCTCCCACGGGGTGTCATGGGGTCGGCGCGGGAGGTGAGGAGTCATTGCCGTTTGTGCGCCAGTGCGGGGAGCTAATTGAGGAGCGCGGCGCTACCGGAACAGCAGCCCCAAACTTCCGGGGCAATTTCCCCGGAGGTGCTCGTGACCCCTCCCCTGGGCGAAAACACCATTGCACCCCATTAGCGCGCCCCCCCCTCCACACAGAGGCACTAATAGGGCTATAAAAAGGGGCAATTTTGGTCCCATAGTTTTCACTACATGGGGGAAGGAGAAAATTGATCTGATTTCCATTCGCTCCACCACTTGACAGCAAAGCCGAATTCATGAATTCATCAATGAGATAGGAGAAATTGCAAGAATAAAAAGACTCGCAGTGCTTTATCATACAAGATATGTCATATAATTATGGGCTGAAACGGATCCTTCCGTGCTGTAAACTTCTATGATTCTACGACATCTCTCGCGGGAGGAGGTTGCTAGTGGGGTCGAGTGAAGAACCTATGGGTAGGGAACAAAAATTGGCTAGCAACACTTCCCTTTTCACAGTGCAGAATGGCGTCTCTTGACAGGGACACTAAGGCTGGGCAATGATCAAAGAGGATAGTTTAGAAAGGCGTTGGGGTGGGAGAATAAATTGTAATCAAGAGAAATGTAGGAAAAGGCTGTAAAATGAAAGATTAAGCCAGTGTTGCTTGTTTGCCCTCCAGATACTGATGTAGTGACCTGATCGAATGGGAAAATTGCTAAGATAGGCACTGTAAGAATCTACAATACTGAAGTCTGAAATGTGCCAGTCCTTAGTTTATCTGCACATTATAGACTGTTAAGCATGTGCTTTTGGAATGACTGGTTTTGGCAGCGTGATGATGAGACAATCTCAATCAGTACAGAGAGGGGTGAGTCAGCGGCAGAGCTGGTCTCCAGTCGTCTTGGTTAATCCTTGCCACTGGACCAAGACCTAGCTCTGCCAAGCCCATGTGGTGGCTTGTGTGCAACGGCCAACCACATGTGAAAAAAATCCACGGCACAGGCATCTTCTATCCTTGAGATTTAGCTCAGGACCAGAATATTAGGTCCTTCATTGTAACACTTCTGAACCTTTTGACATGGAAGCATGTCATCCTCGATTCGAAGGACTGCTTATGATGATGACACTGTAGTTTATGGGTTTGTGTGTGTTAGCTTGGCTCAAGTAGTACACTCTAAATTAGATTCAAGAAGCACGACAGGAATTTGAGTTCATTGTCTAAACTGACATTGCATTGCAATATTAAGGAAGTGTGACATTGTTGGAATGTCCATCCTTTGGATGAGATGTTAAATTTCAGTGGATGCTAAGAACCTTGTGGCACTATTTAAAGAAGAGCAGGGATTTCTCTTGGTGTCCAAGGCAACATTATGCCAGTGACCAGTACTTCTTTCTTATTCATCTCATTGCTGTTCATGGAATTTTACAGTGTGCAGAACAACCGTCTTGACCTGTCACTGCATTCCAAAACATTCCAAACTGAATTATAGAAGTTTACAGCACGGAAGGAGGCCATTTCGGTCCATCATGTCCATGCCGGCCAACAAGAGGCTATCCAGCCTAATCCCACTTTCCAGCTCTAAGTCAGTAACCCTGCAGGTCACAGCACTTCAGGTGCACATCCAAGTACTTTGTAAATGTGGTGAGGGTTTCTGCCTCTACACCCTTTCAGGCAGCGAGTTCCAGATCCCCACAACCCTCTGCATGAAGACATTTCCCCTCTAATCCTTCTAGCAATTACTTTAAATGTATGCCCCCTGGTTGTTGACCTCTCTGCTAAGGAAAATAGGCCCTTTTTACCCACTATATTTAGGCCCCTCATAATTTTATACACATCAATGAGGTCTCCCCTCAGCCTCCTCTGTTCCAATTAAAACAAATCCAGACTATCTAATCTGTCCTGATAGCTTAGATTCTCCACTCCCGACAACATCCGCGTAAATCTCCTCTGTACCCTCTCCAATGCAATCACGTCCTTCCTGTAATGCGGTGACCAGAACTGCACGCAGTACTCCAGCTGCGGCCTAACCAGTGTTTTATACGTTCAAGCATAACCTCCCTGCTCCTGTATTCTATGCCTCGGCTAATAAAGGCAAGCATTCCTTTATGCCTTCCTAACCACCTTATATACCTGCTATCTTCAGGGATCTGTGTACATGCCCTCCAAGGTCCCTTTGTTCCTCTACACTTCTCAGTATCCAACCATTTAATGTGTATTCCCTTTCCTTGCTAGCCCTCCCAAAATGCATTACCTCACACTTCTCTGGATTAAATTCCATTTGCCACTGTTCTGCCCACCTGACCAGTTCATTGATATCTTCCTGCAGTCCGCAGCTTTCTACTTCATTATCAACCACACAGCTGATTTTAGTATCATCTGCAAACTTCTCATTCATACTCCCTATATTCAAATCTAGATCATTGATGTATATCACAAAAAGCAAGGGACCTAGTACTGAGCTCTGCAGAACCCCATTGGAAACATCCTTCCAGTCACAAAAACACCCATGAACAAATGTCATGATTTGGATTTGAACACCAGAATATTCTGGCTGAGTATGAACACTACAGTACTGTAGCTACATAGTAATAGTAATTTTTTCTCCCACTGTAAATCACAAACAAAATTAGAACAGTTGTTTTTATTTAATTCTGCTTGATCTTAAATCTAGACACACCATCATCCTTTACTTACAGCAATGAGCTTCGTCAGTGTCCTTATTTGCAGAAATGATCGCTTCCTGTATCTCATTCAACCACAGTACTGCTGAGGCATCCTGAGACACCTTCAATGTAAAGAGCAGAGTGTTACCATCCAAATATAGCCAGATCAAAAACATAAAACGAGAAAAGTGAGCAGCATTCACAAAAAACAATCAAGATCGATCTATAGAGGCAGTTTCAGCAATCGTTTTGGAAAACCAACCACAAAGGTGTGTAAATGCCATATAGCAATTCTTCAAATCTAAATGATAAGTTTTATGCAAATTAGGATTTTCAAAGTGACTGACAAGAAAAAAACGGAATTAAAATTTATTTAAAGATATAGAATTAGGAATAATGTAAATAAACCACAGGTTAGTACCTGAGTATCTGGAATGTTTCTGAATTACTGAGACACAACATGTACTTATATCTAAAAAAAAAAGCATTAGTAACCTGTATGACCTCTCTCGAGTGTCTAACTATAGGTGGGGCATGCAACAGCACTATGGCTTTGCTCCATGAGGCTTTCCTTGCTGCTGTCCTTGGCTGCATGATGGCTGTTTGTGACTCCTACCTCACCAGAGCTGCCACTTCTCACCAGAGTGGACACTGCTGGGCGTTTTGGACGAGAATTCCCAAGCTCGCAATAGTTTTGCCAGATTTGGAATCCTTTCTGCAGTACAGGGCAGAGTCCACTTATGAAATGAAGCCACAGCTTCAGGTTAGGTCTGGGACCAGCAGCCAGGATCCAACAGTGAAACAAGTATTAAGGAGCAGTAGTATAACAGAAGGGACAACAGAGTGGGATGAGAAGCATCAGAGGGAGAAGGCTCAGCGAGGGAAATAGGAGGGAGGGGAAAAATGCTGAGGAAGGTCATCACTGGGAGTGCAGCAGAGAGATCAGTGATTTTTTGGCATTTAGTCAATCATGGATGCATTATAGGAAAAGGTAACTGCAAAATTCTATGATTTCCCAGAAGAATGCCCAAATATCTTTTTAAAATATATAAAAAAGGTACCAACAGGTTCCACATTCTGACACTACAGGCACCTTGCTTTCAAACAGGAGAAACTGAAAAAGAATTGCACATGGACTGTCTAACTGGGGGGGGGGGAGGAAAAAGGGGCAAAAGGTGGTCACAGCCACACATTTCTCCTTTAATTCACCTTTCCCTGCAGAAAGCAAAGGGGATTTTCCCTTGGGAAAACCATTGTAAACATGATAAAATAGCTGTATTGTCCCCATTAACCTTGGGTACCCATGTTATATGGGCAGGTGGATGAACCAGTGCTATGCTGGGAATTGTTTGCCTGATGAAGTTAAGCAATTTTGACCCCCACAAGCAAATTAGCAGGCACATCTGATGCTAATAGAAAGCCCTGCCCCAAAATTGGACAGGGAACGAAATGGGAAAAGATCCAGCATACAGATCACTGACCCAATTTCAAAATGGCTGTAAAATCATTTTAACCAATCTAGTTTTGTAAAAATCAATGGGGCTTTTTATGTAGAGGTTGCACTACATTCAAAGGCCGAGAGAAACTGTGCTGAATGGTAGCACAAAGTAATACAGCCGGTAGATGGCTATAACTTAATTAGGAGGCCAGCTTTGAGTAACAGCAAAGCATTTGTCATCCCAAGCCCACAGTAATCCTTAGGAAAGATACCCAACATTATTTACTTGGATTTGAAAGGAAACTTGCATATGGCACATGCAGAGGAGGTAACTCTAGCTTCCCCGAGTTTATACTGCAAAATCCAACTCCCTTATTGCAACAGGAAAATCGTAAACTCAATTTTTTTTTAAGCAGATGATTCCGACACTGTAAATAGTAATGTAAACTGGGGGAGCCAGCCCCAAGTCATTTATAATTAAACACATGCCAATGTAAATGAGGCTCAAAATCAACAGTTCACAATTAAAAAAGACTTGCATTTATATAACGCCTTTCATGACTGCCGGATGTCCCAAAGTGCTTTACAGCCTACAAAGTAATTTTTGAAGTGTAGTCACTGTTGTAATGTAGGAAACGTGGCAGCCAATCTGCACTCAGCAAGCTCCCAGAAACAGCAATGTGATAACCAAATGTGGTTTATTTGTTATGTTGATTGAGGGATAAATATTGGTCAGGACACCAGGGGTAACTCCCGTGCTCTTCTTCGAAGTAGTGCTGTGGGATTTTTTACGTCCACCTGTGAGAGCGCAGACGGGGTCTCGGTTTAATGATTCATTCGAAAGATGGCACCTCTGATATTGTAGCACTCCCTCAGTACTGCACTGGAGTGTCAGCTTAGATTTTGGTGCTCAAGACTCTGGAGTGGGACTTAAATCCACAACCTTCTGACTCAGTGCTACCAACATAGCTGCAACTGACACAGCTAATCAAAGAGTTACTTTACAAATAGATTATTTTTATTTAGCCATTTATTGCTTGCTAATGAGTTTGCATGAAGATCTTTTACCAAACCATAACAATTGCGTAGATGCCCAAAAAAAAACACACCTTCGCAAGCATCACCATTGTGATGATGTCTCTTCAGAGAGGAAGAATATGTGAGATGTGAAAGCCAGGCATTGTAGCCTCTTTACACAAATGATGTTTGAAACTAGCTTAAGCAAACACCTTGGGGATTGTGGTATAAGAATAGTCCTATCATACTGTTAAAAGTAATGAGTTGGTCAACCACTGAAACATGAAGTTCACTTCTCTTGATGATAAAATGAAAAGGAAGTTTCCAAAATGCAGAATTTGAGGTGAATTTAAGCAGGCTAGCTATGAGTCTGTGAATAACAAGAATCACATCCCAGATACTCATTACTAAATGAACAAAAGATTTATGTTTCCATCTCAGATCTGAATAACTGAATGCTCTTACAACAGGTTGGGCCTGCCATAAACTATAAGGTGAGTGATGCATCTTGTGACAGCAAATCCTGCATTAAAGGACATCTAGAATATCATATACCAAAGGAGTTAAAAAGTTAACTTCCAGATCAGAAGAGAACTTGTTCAAATTATCACTGTGAACTGCAAGGGTGAAAGCTTTGCAGAATAATAAGACAATAAAAATATAGAACTTCCATGTTCTCAGGGCATACTTTGTGCCGCATTTTACTTCCCACTTGTATCAGTACCTGTTCATAAGGAATAACTATGGGCTATTGGATACTTATTTTGAATACACCAGATTTTCCTCAGCAACTCTACAAGGAGTTACCGAGATTACGGTTTTCTTCTCCAAATCTGGCTATCCTGAGAGTAACTGCATATATAGGGATGCCCCCTCCAAGCAGATTCATGTAATATCAACCATTGATTTTTATAATACGCAATATTCTCCACAATGATTTACAAACTCCATATTGTAGAATTCATTCTTTTACTTAAAAATCTTAAGGTTCGTACAGTTCTGATATACATTTGTTCCCTTTTTTAGACTCAAAAACTGGATTGGCACCAAAAACATTTGTTGATTATTCTTATGAATTTACTCGTGGACTGCAGTTACCTCTGTTCAGTATAAGCAATAATGGCAGTAAAGAATATTCTACTAGCAAACTGTGCTCCATCTTCATACCAGCTGTCAACTGAACTGCCTTTGTTCTGGGGATTCCATCCAATGTCATCACTGTATGGATGCTTTGCTTAAAAATCAGCACACTACCCTTTTCAGCCTAAATCTAGCCATTATATTTGCTCGTCATAGAAATATAACTTTCAAAATACACCATCTAAATAGTAATAATTGAGTGTTCGGGATAAAAAAAAAGAGTGCCAGTTATTACTTTCTTCTGTGGGAATAAATACTGCTCTATTTTTCCCATGTGCATTAGCAGTAACAATTACTTGACATCCATTTCTCTACAAAGATCTACCAATCAAAACGTTTTCAGAGTACATCTGTCTTGTGTTTTGGCGATCACAATTTCTTCACTTTGCCAATTCTGCTTTTGAAGCTAACCTATTTTTATTTTAAATAACTCAAAATCACTAACAGCTGTTATGTATTGCCTACAGAAACGCAGAACGTCAATGTTTTCTTTTATTTTCTGACATTCTACACGTTGTGTGGTTTTATGTCTCTTATTATTACTTCATGCTGCTCCCTTCCTTGTAATCTCAAAACTATACAGGTATGACCAGCGATAGACCGGCTATGTTAAAATTGCTATTCTAGTTTTGATGATTTGTGTTTCGCTTTACCCCCATTAATGTAATTCTTATCATTTTGAAGAGGATTATATAAAAGATAACTGGTATGCTCTGTATCTTACTGCTGTATATTTGAGTGTAAACAGTTGCCTTGATCCATTTCTGTACTACTATATATATTTCTATTCAAGGTTAAAAAAAAAATCACAATCTTCAGAATGAGAAAATATGAACATAGGAACTGGAATAAGCCATCCAGCCCCTCAAGCAAGTTACGAAAGCTTGTTATGCATTAAAGGTTGTGAATATGGATGCGCTTATTTGTACTGCAAAAATGGACAACATGCTCCACCCTTTCTTTCTGATTGGTCCCTTTGGAAGATAAGCAACATGCTGAAGTTTCACAGGAATGTGTAACTGGAAATGGCCGTCCCAAGGTCTCGCTGACTTTGCAAATTATAGCTCAGTCCACTTTGACTTCCTAAAGCGACAGAGGACAGAGCTCCCCAGAAGACAGCAAGGGCCAGCCAAAGTCCCGTACCACAGTCCAAGTGCATCCCTCCCCCAGCCGAAGTGACTTATCCCAGCGCAAGTGAATTCTTCACCGCCCCCACCATAGATGGGGTAGGCATTGTGTATGAATTGTTAACAGGTTTATTGGGTGAAAAGTGAATAGTGACAATGTCGTGACTTTTGGGTATCATCCACTCCAACGAACATGATCCGTCTTGCATGCCCTCCCTCCCTCTCGCCCCTCCTAGGCCGGCTGGAAAAGAGAGAGAGAGAGAGAGAGAGAGAGAGAGAGAGAGAGAGAGAGAGAGAGAGAGAGAGAGAGAGAGAGAGAGTGAGAGAGGGGGGCCTCAGGTCCTACTTCTCCGCACCACATGCATGGAATGATTTGGCGGGGGGAGGGCGGGGGCTTGTCGCCTGTCGATCAAAAAAGTGCAGTATGGGCGGTGGCGGGGCGGGGGGGCGTGCACTGGACAGACTGACAGATGCCTGCCTGTCAAAAAAAGTGCAGTATAAATAGTTACATTGTGTGAATATATGGTTGCTGAGTTACAGCTGTGGCTTCAGTGGATAACTACACTAGATAGTATGCTGACCAAGCAGAACAGAGCAGAAAAGCTTCCAAGTTCAAAACTTGCTAAATGCTGCGTTGGTGTATCTGAGTCACAGAATGTTACAACTCCAAAATTGCCCATTTAGCATTTCTCCTGCCTGTTCCCCATATCATTCACTTTTTCAAGCAATTATCTAAATTCCCTTTTAACATATTGTATAGACATCACTAGTTCAACAATTGTTTCCAGCAGAGAATTTTACAACTAACCACCTTCTCTATAGAAAGAATCAAAGTTGTATTGGAGCACTACTGCTGGTCTCCATGCACCCAGCAAGGAGGAAAGGGCTTGAAAAGAAGTCTCTATTTGTCTGTTTGCTATCCAGTAATCCCCATTGGACTTCAACTCGTAGACACAGGATGAGGACAGGATAAAACTTGGTTATGATGACCATCACAGTCTATTAGCCCGTCAAGATTCAGGCTTGCAAGTATGAAATGATCATTTTGGTCAAATATTGCCACGGAACCCATACCCAGCAGAAATCATCTCCCTTGAAGAGGAGAGATAAATAGCTCACAGTATTGCAAAATAAGAGAAACATTTCGGTATTTGCTTTATTTACACAGTCTTGGGATACAGAACACTTGAGGCTAGAAATTCACCAACTTTACGACCGGGTTTTTGGCGATATTTCACCATATTTGGTGAAAAACCAGGAGGGAGAGACCCGGCCGGAACTTAAGGCGCCTTTTTGAGGCGGTGCTTTCCATGTACCGCTGGGGAGAGGAGTGCCGCCATGCAAGAGCCGAAATAGCGTTTGCGACAAAAATTTGGCTCTCCCCACACCCGTATTCTACGCCCAGAATACTGACAGGGAGAAACCTGTTGGTGCAGCCCTACCAACAGCGTAAGTATGAAGACCTGTAAAAAGGTAAGTTAAAGCTTTTATTTTTTAATTCTTTTTTTAGTGATTTAGTAGCTAAGGGTTTTGTGAATGTTTTGTAAATGTTTGTTTCTGTCTTTTCCAATTTTTTTTTGTGCTTCTCTGCCCTCCTAGGGCTTCCCTCGCAGCGGTATCCGCCTCGGGCTAAAATTGCCGAAATTCGCACTTTGTGCCGCGAATCCTCGTGCAACGCCAATTTTTACCGCTGTGCAAATTAAAGGTTGAATATCGGGGCCTACTAACACTGAAAAACGAATTTCTAGCCCAAAAGCTTTAAATCAATGTCAGTATGATCCTTGACATGCTCTAGATTTTTAAAAATGTAGAATTTTTCAAAGAGTTTGAAGAGATGGTCACAACCCAATTGCACAAAGCTGGAATATTTTTTTCTTTTTCCACAGTGCAAATGATTAATATTTTTTATATTTAACAGCTGCAACCATTCTTAATTTTATGTAGACTTCCTAGGCATTCCTCAGTTAAGCTTTTTCCAGTATTTTTTTCCCTCAGGTGTTAGCATTTACAGTTTTTTCCTATCTTGTTTAAAAATTGTTTTTTTTCATAAACGTAATGATTTGGAATATATCGTTCACGTGTAGTGAATCAAAGACTAACCACAACATAAATGCAGCATTTGTGCTATTGCTTGGGTATAAACCATGCATAAATTAGATCACCTTTTACATAAAAAGCTGTACTTTTATAAACCTGAAATGCACTGAAAAGTCAAGTCATGACAGTACAATTCTTGCATTTTATGTTGCACATAAGGAAATTAATTCTAAAAAGTGTTATGTAGGTAAACCTGTAAATACCATGTCTAACCACCAGAGGGCTTATCCCCTGGAGTCCCAGAGGATCCCACAATCCCTTGGGAGCACCTGTATATAAGGAGGCCTCACAGGCTGGAGAGGCACTCTGAGATCTGTAATAAAGGACTACGGTCACACCTTACTTTGAGCTTGCAGTATCGAGTCTGACTCTTCATTCAAGACATAACAATTGCCAACGAGATACAAATGACGAACCCCAGCGCAACAATGCAGAGAACCATGGGCATCCTGAAGAAATTTTCGGAGGGAGATGATTGGGAAAACTTCGTGGAGCGACTCGACCAATACTTCATGGCCAACGAGCTGGAAGGAGAAGCGAACACTGCCAAACGAAGAGCGATCCTCCTCACCGTTTGCAGGGCACCAACGTATGGCCTTGTGAAATATCTGCTCGCTCCAGCGAAACCCAGAGAAGTCGTATGATGATTTGTGCACACTGGTCAGGGAGCATCTAAGCCTGAAGGAAAGTGTTCTGATGGCGAGGTACCGGTTCTACAAGTACAAGAGGTCTGAAGGCCAGGAAGTGGCGAGCTACGTCGCCGAGCTAAGGCGCCTTGCAGGACATTGCGAATTTGAAGAACACTTGGAGCACATGCTCAGGAACTTCTTTGTACTTGGCATTGGCCATGAAGTAATACTTGGCAAACTTTTGAGACCCCAACCGTGAGTAAAGCCATTGCGATAGCCCAGGCATTTATTGCCACCAGTGACAATACCAAACAAATTTCTCAGCACACGAGTACTGCTGCAAGTACTGTGAACAAAGTAACTTTGTTTTCGAATCGAAATGTACAGGGCAGGACTTGCACACCTGCATCTGCACGTTCGCAGATGACTCAGAGTCCACCATCAAGGGTGGTGAATACAAAGCCATTAACACCTTGTTGGCGCTGCAGGGGTGATTGATCATTTCCATTTATGCTGCTTCAAAGGATTCGTTTGCAAGGGCTGTGGAACAATGGGACACCTCCAACATATGTGCAAGCGAGCTGCAAATCCTGCTAATCCTGCAAACCATGTTGCAGAGGACGACGTTTTCCTGGCGCCTGAAATGGAGATCCTGGGGAGAAGAATGGCGGTGGACGGCATCAGGCCCGCCGATTCAAAGATGGAGGAAATCAAGAACGCACCGAGACCACAGAACGTGACGGAGCTGCGGTCGTTTCTAGGACACCTGAATTATTTTGATAACTTACCGGGTCTTAGCACATTGTTAGAACCCCTGCACTCTTTACTGCGTAAAGGAGGGGGTAAAAGCCAAGAAAATGCCTTTGAGAAAGCTAGGAAGCTGTTATGTTCAAACAAATTGCTTGTGTTGTACGATCCATGTAAGCGTTTGGTACTAGCATGTGATGCGTCGTCGTATGGGGTCAGGTGTGTATTGCAACAAGCTAATGAATTTGGGAAATTGCAACCAGTTGCTTATGCATCCAGAAGTCTGTCTAAGGCCGAGAGGATCTACAGTATGATTGAAAAAGCGCTAGCATGTGTTTACGGGGTAAAGAAAATGCATCAATATCTGTTCAGGCTCAAATTCGAATTGGAAACTGACCATAAGCCGCTTATATCTCTTCTGAAAGCAAGGGGTTAAATACGAATGCATCGGCCCGCATCCAGAGATGGGCGCTCACGTTATCCGCATACAACTACGCCATCTGCCACAGGCCAGGCACAGAAAACTGTGCCGATGCTCTCAGTAGGCTCCCATTGCCCACCCAGGGGTGGAAATGGCACAGCCCGCCGATTTAGTCATGGTAATGGAAGCATTCAAGAGTGAGCAATCACCTGTTACCGTGTGACAGATTAGAACCTGGACGAGCCAGGACCCCTTACTGTCCTTAGTAAAAAAAAAAACTGTGTGCTCCACGGAAGTTAGAGATGCAGGAAGAAATAAAGCCATACCAGCGGCGCAAAGACGAAATGTCTATACAGGCACACTGCCTCTTATGGGGTAATCAGGTAGTGGAGTCAAAAAAGGGCAGGGACACTTTCATCAATGATCTCCACAGCACCCACCCAGGCATCGTAATGATGAAAGCGATAGCCAGATCCCACATGTGGTGGCCCGATATCGACGCAGACTTAAGAGTCCTGCGTGCACAATTGTAATACATGTTCACAGTTAAGCAATGCACCCAGTGAGGCACCACTAAATTTATGGTCCTGGCCCTCCAAACCGTGGTCTAGGGTCCATGTTGACTATGCAGGCCCATTCTTGGGAAAAATGTTCTTAGTGGTTATAGATGCGTACTCCAAATGGATCGAATGTGTGATAATGTCGGCAAGCACGTCCGCTGCCACCATTGAAAGCCTATGGGCCATGTTTGCCACGCTTACCACACACGGTCTGCCTGATGTCCTCGTAAGTGACAATGGGCCTTGCAGACTTCAAGGAGTTCATGACCCGCAATGGGATTAAACATGTCACATCTGCCCCGTTTAAACCAGCGTCCAACGGTCAGGCAGAACGAGCAGTTCAAACAATCAAGCAGAGCTTGAAAAGGGTAACACAAGGCTCACTGATCCAGAGTCCTGCTTAGTTACCGCACAAGACCCCACTCGCTCACTGGGGTCCCTCCCGCTGAACTGCTCATGAAAAGGGCCCTTAAGACAAGGCTCTCGTTTGTACACCCTGATCTACACGAACAGGTAGAAAGCAGGCGGCTTCAACAGAATACATATGATCACACAAATGTGTCACGCGAAATTGAGATAAATGATCCTGTATGTGTGTTGAACTGTGGACAAGGTCCCAAGTGGCTTCCTGGCACTGTTTTGGCCAAAGAGGAGAGTAGGGTGTTTGTGGTCAAATTCTCAAATAGATTCGCCTGCAGGAAACACTTGGAATAAACCAAACTCAGATTTACGGACTATCCAGAACAACCCACAATCGAGACCATCTTTTTCGACCCTCCAACACACACACACACACACGTGGCAACCGATCCAGCGATTGACCCCGAAGAAGAACCCATCACCTGCAACAGACCTCACCACCCCCAGCAAGGCCAACTGCACAGCAGCCCAGCGAGGGCCCAACAAACGACTCACCAAACTCAGCATTTGCACCGAGACGATCAACCAGGGAAAGGAAGGCAGGCCCCAGGTCGACTCACATTGTAAATAGTTACACTATTGACTTTGGCTGGGGGGGGGGGGGGGGGGGGGGGGAACTGTTATGTCTGTAAACCTGTAAATACCATGTCTAACCACCAGAGGGCTCATCCCCTGGAGTCCCAAGGGATCCCACAATCCCTTGGGAGCACCTGTATATAAGGAGGCCTCACAGGCTGGAGAGGCACTCTGAGATCTGCAACAAAGGACTACGGTCACACTTACTTTGAGCTTGCAGTATCTAGTCTGGCTCTTTATTCAAGACATAACAAAAAGCATCACAGCTGTTGAATGCTCCACTGGGTTCTGGGTCTCAAGCATGCCGCACAGGGTGGTGCAAATCAAGGGCTTCGTATCTCACCCAGAGACAGTACCACACAGCATCAGCCCAGAATGTGTGCTAAAATCGAGGTAGGGGGCTCAAATCCATAGCATTCTGGCTCAGAGGCATCAAGCAGTCACATCATATCGTCTTTCTTCAGATTTAAACTGGTGCAATATGTGGGATCAATTAAAAAATGGCAAGAGAAACAGCCGTAATGGCAATATGAGGGTTAATGTTTATATAATGAGAAATTGCAATACATGTTGGAAAGTTCCACTGGGTGTATTATGGCCTCTACTGGCACTTAAATTAATAGCACTACTTCGCCACAGTGCAAAATCCTACAAAATCTCAGTGCCAAGAAATGGCAATAACTTTATGGTGCAGTTCTCTCAGCCCTATGAGAATGGCAATATTTCCCCACCAATTTCTTTTTAAAAGTTTAACAGTAGACTTCGAGCAAAGCAACGTAGAATAATGGCCCGGATTTTGTGGTCAGCAGAGAAGGAACGGCACTCGCCATTCCTCTCAAAAAAAAGTTCCCCTCAAAGTTTTTGCGAGCTCCAGAGCATAGGCTCTCTCTTTTCCAACATCAGTTTGAATTCAGCAGCTTCTACAGGTGTCAACCAATCAGATTGGAGAATTCTCTCAGATGGCAAAGCAGGAAATATAAATTACAAAAAGCAAAATAAAGATTGGGATATACACGAGATTAAGGGAGAAACTTAAATAGCAAGACACAAACTTTTTTTTTTAATTGTTTTTTTTTTAAAATTGGTAACATTTTAATTTTCTTCTGAGGGAATAAGGCTCCATACATGTAAAATTAATTTTTCAGGGCCAGAGCGGCTGTTCAACAGTAATTATGATTTAGTACACCAATAAAAACTCAATTATCCCTGATTGAATAAGGCTTAAGTTTTTCATTGGTCTTTAGAGTGAGAATAGTGGGGAATTAGCTTAAGTTCACATCTCATCAGTGATTTCCATGTTGATTCCATCGGCAAAGACTGCAACAGCACAGCCTGTGGAGTAGCGGGGCATCTCTGACACCAACTTCAGGATTTTCGCGTTGAACTCCACAGGTCGGACGCGAGAAGTTGCTGTCAGTTTTTCCCCTGTAATAATGGCGAGCACTGACAGCCTCACTGTTATTACTACTGCAAATTCCGGGCCAATATGTTTTCACATATGGGACGAGGCTTGAATCTTTTGAAAGAAACAACTCCTTCACACAGAACTCTATAACAGACGGCAACCATTCCACCCAGTGAGTCTGCACCAGCTCTTTGCTAGAAAACTAATCTACAGATGCAAGCAATTAGCACTGACTTTTTCTAACTGTTCACAAAACAGTGAGATAAATTTGTTGGTTTCAGAATTTAACTGCTTTAAAAAAAAAATGAATTATAGTATCATAGAATGATGCAGCACAGCAGGTCGTCATTTGGTCCATCGTGCCTATGCCAGCTCTTCGAAAGAGCTATCCAATTAGTCCCACTCCCCCGCTCTTTCCCTATAGCCCTGAAAATGTTTTCCCTTCGAATATTTATTCAATTCTCTTTTGAAAGTTAATATAGAGTCTGCTTCCATCACCATTTCAGGCAGTGCATTCTGGGTCATAAGATCATAAGCTTTTGATAAGGTCCCACATGGCAGACTGGTCACGAAAGTAAAAGCCCATGGGATCCAGGGCAAAGTGACAAGTTGGATCCAAAATTGGCTCAGAGGCAGGAAGCAAAGGGTAATGGTTGATGAGTGTTTTTGTGACTGGAAGTCTGTATCCAGTGGGATTCTGCAGGGCTCAGTGCTGGGTCCCTTGCTTTTTGTAGTATATATCAATGACTTGGACTTTAATGTTGAGGGTATGATTAACAAGTTTGCAGATGACACTAAAATAGGCTGTGTGGTTGATAAAGAAGAAGAAAACTGCGGATTACAGGAAGATATCAATGTGGGCAGAACAGTGGTAAATGGAATTCAACCCGGATAAGTGAGGTAATGCATTTGGGGAGGTCTAACGGGGCAAAGGAATACACATTAAATGGTACGATCCTGAAAAGTGTAGAGGAACAAAGGGACCTTGGAGTGCAGGTCCACAGATCCCTGAAGGTAGCAGGCCAGGTGGATAAGGTGGTTAAGGCAGCATATGGAATACTTGCCTTTATTAGTCGAGGCATGGAATACAAGAGCAAGGAGGTTATGCTTTAACTGTATAAAACACTGGTTAGGCCGCAGCTGGAGTACGGCATGCAGTTCTGGTCACCACATTACAGGAAAAATGTAATTGCACTGGAAAGGGTGTAGAGGAGATTTACAAGAATGTTGCCTGGACTGGAGAATTTTCATTATGAGGAAAGATTGGAGATACTGGATCGGTTTTCTTTGGAACAGAGGAGGCTGAGGCGAGACCTGATTGAGGTGCATAAAATTATGAGGGGCCTGGATAGAATAGATAGGAAGGACCTGTTTCCCTTGGCAGAGGGCTCAACAACCAGGGTGCATAGATTTAAAATAATTGGGGGGAGGTTTCGATGAGATATGTGGGGAAATTTCTTCACCAAGAGGGTTGTGGGGATCTGAAACTCACTGCCTGAAAGGGTGGTAGAGGCAGAAACCCTCACCACATTTAAAAAATACTTGGATGTGCACTTCAACTGCTGTAACCTACAGGGCTACAGACCAAGAGCTGGAAAGTGGGATTAGGCTGGTGCGCTCACGATGAGTCGAAATTGCCTCCTCCTGTGCTGTAAATTTCTATGATTCTATGAACTCACTGCATAAATATATTTTTCCTCACGTCACCTCTGGTCCTTTTGTCAATTACCTTAAGTCTGTGTCATCTGGTTATTGACCGTTCTGCCACTGGCAAGAGTTTATCCTTATTTACTCTATCAAAACCCTTAACCTTCTCTGGTCTAGGGAGACCACCACCAGTGTAGTGTATGTAGGTACCTTTAGTAATGACTCCACGAGGCAGGGTATGATACTTAAACTGTGTAGACCTGCAGTCCTTTATTTACAGCTCCTGAGTGAGGACAACAAGCTGCGAGTTCCTTTTTATACTGGGTTACCTGCCGTGTGCACGTAACCCTTAGGTCTCCAGCAGCAGCACCCTCTGGTGTACAGTGTAAGGGTACATTAAGTGTGGCATAACAGTGTAAACAGCATACACAACACCCTGTTTGTCTAGTCTCTCCACATAACTGAAGTCTTTCGTCCCTGGTACCATTCTAGTAAACCTCCTGTGTGTTATATATGAATAAGGAGTCTGACTGGATACTGTGAGCTCAAAGTAAAGTGTGACCTTAGTCTTTTATTGCAGGTATCCAGAGTGCCTCTCCAGCTTTAAGTACCTGTGTTCCCAAGGGATTGTGGGATAACCTTGGGACTCCAGGGGATGAGCCCTCTGGTGGCTGTACAAGGTATATACAAGTTTACATACATAACACTCTGTACCCTTTCCAGGGACTTGACATCCTCCCTAAAATATGTTGCCCAGAATTGGTCACAATACTTCAGCTGTGGCCTAACCTTATAAAAGGTTTAGCATAACTTTCTTACTTTTGTACTCTATGCATGTATTTGTCGAGCCAAAGATCTCGTATTCCTTTTTACAGCATTCTCAACTTGTCCTGGTTTGGGTATGTCACCCCCAGGTCTCTTCCTGTACCCCTTTAAAATTGTGCCATTTATTTGATATTAAATTGAAAAAAAGGACACTGTCTAACCCTAATATCTCTCTCTCTCCCAAGCTTAATACACTTTCTAGTGTTGAGAACACAAAACAAAAGCTATAACATGTGTAATCAGAACATTCATGTGAAATATGTAATTTAAAGAAAGTTTCATACACTGAAAAAAGTTCAGAAAAAATGTGGAAACTCGGGAGCTAGATTTACATAGTGATGAGTTTACAGAGGCATAACCCATTATTCAAGATGGACATAGGTATTTCTAATATGCAATTTGTGGCTCAAATAAATAGACATCTTAACAACAACAATCTGGGCTTATCCCAACGATCTAACAGAGATCAGTGAGTCCCAATTATAATCCTTGTCCTTACATTTAATGAATACCTGTACCAGTCTCTCCAGTATTCAGCTACACCCATCAAAGGATGTTGAGCCAGTCTACCAACTTTATGATAGCACAACACTGAACCAAAGAATTCAAAAATGGATCCTTGGAAGCACTGGAAAATTCCCATTGACAAACAAAAACATTTTCTTTGGATATAAAATATTCATTATTGTTCCATGTAAAATGTGGGACTGAGTGAGAGCACAAATGACATCCAAAATAGCATGACTTAATTTACAATTACAGCAAAAGGATTTAATGGAATAAATATAAACAAAATTAAGCAAACATTTTATGAAGGCTCACCTTGCATTTCTGTTGCTTATTGTGCCATAGGACATCTTGATAATGGCGTGCTATTGAGGGCTTCACTTCCTGTAATTTAGCAGTCGGCATCAATAATGCTTCCAGTGTTTTATTGGGATCTTCTTTATCTACAATATCATTGATAAGACCAGCTGCAATGACCTCTGTCGAAGGAATGTCAAAACAAATATGAACTTACAACAAACAACAACAGTAATAAATGGAGATATTGCGCTGTGTCATGCGTGATTGCTAAAAAGGTTCACAGGGCCAAAACTCCACTTACAGAATACCAAATTACCTACTGTAAATACAGTCGTCGTGCTTTCTTTGAAAAAATTGAACCCCAATAGGTAACCAAGATTTGTAAAAGTAAAACTATAAATATAAATCCCCCCAAGTTAGTGAAGTCAGCATACTAAGTCATGACCAGATGCGCAAAAGGTTCAATTCACAGTTAGCCAATTTCAGTCAGTGTGGCAAAAATGGCACTGTGACATAACCTTTATGTCCTTGGTTGGAGAAAGTAAAAACAGCCAGCATTCCTGTTCCCAATCATTATTTAGTAACATCTACCAAAAAATGGGCATGGATTGTGTGCACAGGATAGCGCTCAGCCATAATGCCCCTCAATTAGGCTACAAACAGTCTTATCCAGGTTTGCACAAAAAATGGTGGGGGGGGCGGGGCGTACAGCAGCAAAGCCCATAGAACCATACTCCCAGGGTCAATGCCTTCAAGAGATGAGAAAGGGGAGAAAATTCTAAATTTTAAAAAGTAAGTAATCCTCAAATATGTACTGGTAATGGAGTTGATAAACTATTCATAATACTGAGAAAATATCACGAGCATGCGCATATGTGCCATTAAAGGGTGCAGGTAAATAAACTCTAGCACTGTATTTGCAGGACAAAATAGCAATAAATTTAGCATTTGCATACCTTCTTCCAAAGTGGGTTTTGTAATCACAAATTATTCAGAAAACATGATAATAAGTTGAAAACATTGACTAGCATATATATACACATTTGCTGGTAAATATAGGAACCAACATACAGATTACTAATTGATAACCTTATGCAACTATTTGTCCTTTAGTGAAGAGTTCATTATGTACAATTTCATGGAGTCTGATAGTCAGGATGAGGAGTTTTCACCCAAAATGTTAAGATGCATTTTCTCTTTTCAAATGCCAACAGATCTACTGTATATTTCTAGCCTTTTCTGCAGTTGCAATTTTTCTTTTCAACTATACAGTGCCTACCGTGACACCTATCACAAACTAAATCATGGAATTTTCCACAATAATCTCATGTCTAATAAAGGAAATCATATTAATTTTGATTGAAGTTAATGAAGCATTTTAAACTACTGTAGTAAATCAGTGTTTGAAGACCAGACTTAGCCATCACAATTTTCTCCCTTTGAGTTTAGTGAACAGAATTAAATTAGGAAAGATTCTTCATTTTAATATTCAAGAACATAATTTGTACACAATTTGCTTTGGTGAGATTTGAGAGTGATGTGGACCTCTTTTTTGTTTAAATTACAATGTATTCAGCACATGAATAATCCAATGTGCTACAGTCACAGCAATTACAGCACACACGGCTGTACCCGTCACGTTCTGGACAGCTGGCTTTACAATCACTTACAGCAGTCCATGCAAATCGTTTCACTGCATAGTGGAGACACTTTACCTTTCAAGTAAATTAATTCAATTTAGCGCATGGAAAAAAATTGGGCAACAAGTAGATTATTACAAAAGCAATAATTACAGATGCTGGAATCTGAAATAAAAACAGAGAATGCTGGAAATCTCAGCGGGTCAGGCAGCATCTGTGGAGAGAAAAACAGAGTTAACGTTTCGGGTCGATGGCCCTTCGTCAGAACTGCCGAATGTTCGAAAAGAACACATTCTTAAGCATTGAAAGAGGAAGGGGAAGAAAGAACAAAAGCGAAGGTCTGCAATAGGGTGGAAGGCAGGAGAGATTAGAGAGACAAAAAAGGGATGATGGGCCAAATTGAAATGGTAATGAAAGAAGTCAGAAAAAGTTTAATCTGGATAGGGTGTGAATGGTGGAGAAATGACCAGCTGCCATTAGAGACAAAGAGAAAAAAAAAGGGGGAAATAAAACATAAGATGGGGGTGGAGGGAGCCAAAGATGGCCAGAGGTTACGGTCTGAAATTGTTGAACTCGATGTTGAGTCCAGAAGGCTGTAAGGTGCCTAAACGAAAAATGAGGTGCTGTTCCTCGAGCTTGCGTTGAGCTTCATTGAGGCAGTGTAGGAGTCCGAGGACAGAGATATCAGAGTGGGAGTGAAGTGGAGAATTAAAGTGACAGACGACCGGAATCACACTTACAGACTGAACATAAGTGTTCAGCAAAGTGGTCACCCAATCTACACTTATAAGGAGATTATTACATTCACACAAAAATAAGTTGCAATTTTAGATCACAGACTCACTTTCACTTTCTTCCTTAACTTGCAAGTTGACCTCTTCAATACAGCTCTGAATATCATTCCAGCTCAAGTACTGCTGTCCTTGGTCTGCAGCTTGTGCCTTCAGTAACATCAGCATATCCGCATACCTGCAAGACAGAGAATTTAAAATCTGAAAAGTCAGGTAGCATAACCATTTGGGAACTCATTTACACTTCTGTGGTCACAGCTTTAAGTCTCAACCGAGACAAACTGTCTGTGAAAACATTCATGCATTTACACGTAGATTTTGAAGCTAGGATACCGAGGTACCCAAGTTATGAGGAAAGTCTAAGAAAACAAATTGTTTACAATGGAAAATAGGCAGCTCAGGAAGAACTTATTGGAGATTTCCAGTTTCGAAAGGGAAACTTTGTTTTAATATAAAACTTTGAAACAAGATAACACCACACAGATTAGAAAAGCCATTTGAACCATAAATGCACACTCATCCAGAAATAACCATCATGGCAAGCAACTGATTACAAATATTTTGCCTCTTATCAGGAATGTGTTGTTCGAACTTTCCCATACCTAAATTTGCCTTTCACTGATTGAACTTGTGCACCTCGTCTTACGGTCATGGTGTAATTTGACGTACTGGCCCAGCTTTACTTTCCTCTCTCCCCCCCAGAGTTTACCTTATATAACTCTCTTGAAATCTGTGGAGCACATTTGATTTCCCAGCAATAAACAGGCAGGAGACAGGCGGTGTTAAAGCATAGCTGCCTGGAGGAGTCGACAGGGACCGGTCCAGGTTCACATTATTTAACTTGGGTGGCTTGATATCTCAGGCAGGAGCAGATAGACAGGCAGAGGGACGTGAGTGGTAGCTGTATTTGTGTGCTGCAAACTCAGTTGAGTTCTGTGAATGTTTACCAATCTCATGTATTTATGAGAGATTCCCCTCGTTTCAGTGCATCTTCAAAGGATTTTGAATGGTATGTTTAAGGTTGGCTTTCTCCCATTCTGAAGCAGGTAGCGATAGGCAAGACCAGAGTACAAGCAGCAGCAAACAACTCTATCATACGCAAAAAAAGTGCTTCCAGAGTCAATCTTGTGTTAAATGTTAGTACAGCATATTCCATGGATTGACACGAAATACATACAGAATCATTGATTATAAATAGCCCATCAGGAAGAACGTTTAAGGAACTAGCAGCACAGCACTGTTTCGCACGTGAGATCAGTCACATGTTAATCACCACATAGTTTTAAATAGCTCTCCTTTGACAGCCACAAGGATTTAGAGAATATAGACTGAAAAATAAGGACCTTACACCGAGCTCGATATTCACAACACTGTGCAGTAGTTGTGTGGAAATCAGACAATTCACAAAAACATTTTTGCATTCTTAAAGCAATTGAGCCCTACTAAGAATACTCAATTATTCTTTCAATATTCCACCATAAGTACAAGAATGAAGACAAGGGCCGAAATTGCCCCTTCTGATAGGGCCTCTGACCGCCTGAAAGTGGCAGCTGGGGGCAGCGCAGAATGGCCGCCGACTCTCCGTGGAGGGGCCACCATTTTGTAAATTGCCCTTCCTCAGGAGTGGAGCGGTGTCCTGGACCGCTCCGCCCGTTTTCGCACTGTGGCGCGCACGCGCCGACCCCTTAACATCTGGCGGGGACCCCCTCATGAAATTGCGCCGCCGGAACGGCGCCGCCGCAGGCCAGTGATCCCAACAGCTTTCGCTGTCGGTGCACTCCGAAATGGCGGCTCAGTGGCCCTTAAAGGGGAGGGCGCAGTGCCATGGCCACCATGTTTATTTTGTTGTCGGCTGACTGCCACATTGGCCCAACAAATATGCCCCCGGGTTCAACTGGGTGCCAGGTCGCTGGCCTGGCTAAAACCCTCCCTGGTGGCTCAGGGGGTGCCACTGAAGTGGCTGCAGGGTTTACAGCGGCCTTCCCCTTTAACCGAAGGGGAGAGGCGCTGATGAGTGATCGGGGCAGCTGACCCACAGCGAGTTCACTGGGACGGAGAAAACCTATTAAAAAAAGGTAGGTGCGCCCAGTTTCTGGCGGAGGGCAATTTCTACCCCAAAATATGTAAAACAAATTCTAAATTACTGTAATTATATATGTATTTATAAGTCAGTTATCAATTTGCTGTTCATTAAATCTGGCCAATATTTTCTAGCCGAACGCAAAGCCCAATAGATTTTATTCTTTCATCTAACAGTCAAGAAAATGGTGCGAGGAAATATGGTATATCCAATAATCCACTGTGACAAGGTTTCTCTAAATCGACCCCTGTGGCTCACTACATTCACAGATATTGGACAAGTAAACATGCACTCCAGTCTATAGAAAGCATGGGCGTGTTTACAGAGTGGTCAGCAACATTGAACCAAAGAAAAAAACCTGTCGGGTTAATGTAGCACCTCATAGCTCAGTCCTTGGACACTGTGGATCACTATTGTAGCCTTTCTCTACACAGTCTCAAAGTTTGAATGTTTCCTTGTGCCCGTGACCACAACTGGATACAGAGCTCACAGTGTGAGCTGACTACTGTTGAAGTATCACTTTCTCTAATTTATACTCTACTGTTTCAACGAGAAGATTCAACATTAGATAATTCTTTGTTAGTTGCTGCTTCAGGGGGACTGGACAGATTACAGCGAAATTTGCGGTGGGTAATAACGACAAACTAACAGCATTCGCCATTATCACCCCACTGAAACTGACCGGCACATGCATCTAAACACACAAATCCTGACGTTACGGTCAGTCACTCACTGCTCTGACACTGACTGCGCTGTGACCCCCACAGCCGGCAATCAGTGCAATCAGGGAAATCAGAGAAATCCATGAAACTGACAAAAACTTGGGCTTTTCCACAGTAATATTGCTGTTAAATAATCCATTAAATGTTAGGCCTTATTGGATTAGGTGTAATTGGGATTTTAACAGCATATTGACCGCTAAACAAATGTTATTGCCCTGAAAAATTAATTTTAGTTTTATGGAGTCCCACATTTTTCCATTGTGATAAAAATTACAATTTTCAAGAAACTTAAAAAAAATTATTTAAAAAAACATGTGTTATGATATTTCAGGTTCTACCATATCCCCATGCGAGAACCCCAATCTCAGTTTTGTTCGCTAACATTTTGAATAAGTCGGGATAAAAGGAGGTTCTCATTTCCTGGTACCCCACCTGAGAGAATTCTGTAATGTGATTGGTTGCTTAGACATCTGGGCAGATAGCACTCGGGAATCCCCATTATACTGCACTGAAATCACTTGCATGTTGAAATAAATAGGCAAACTTCTTGCCACAAAGATCGCTCTGCGGGCAGCTTTTTTCAGGGCTAGTGGTGAATGCCTTTGCTTTGCTGCTGACCGCGAATTTTGGGCCATTGGGCACTGCGCTCGGTTAATACATTAGATCGCTTTCCCAAGATAATGTGCTTTATCTCTTCTTATCCTCCTCGACATTTCTGCAATTATCACCTCTCCTCGTAGTTCCATTCCTACATATCTGCATACATTCAGCATCTCTCCACTGTCACCTCCAGAGCCTCGCAACGATCTTATACTTAGTCCCTCCTCTTCCTCACCTACGTGCTGTCCTTCATTATCTACAGATGTGGGCTCAGTTTCCACATATAAGCTGATGGCATCCAGTTCTACCTCTCTACCACTTCTCTTGACCCAACTCTGTGCTGTCAGTGTGCCTGTTCAAATCAAGTCATACATAAGTTATAGGAAGCTGGGACTTATCAGGAAGAGCAAAAGAAACACTTTCAGCCTCCAATACACACTATATCTTTGACACAGAATCCATCTCACTCCTCACCTACCTCAACTCTGGCTGAGCCAAACCATGTGAAACTTGGCACCCCTTCTCAGTCCCTCCACTGCTGAAACCCTGTTCATTCTTTCGCCACCTGTGGACGCAATTTTTCTAATGTCCTTCTCACTAACCTCCGATCGCCATCCTCCACAAACACCAACTGGTCCAAAATTCAGCTGCTTGCAAAAAACTCCAATCCACTCATCGCCCCAGTCCTCACTGATCTACATTGACCCCCAGTGCTCCAACATATCAAATTTAAAACGCTGGCCTTCATCTTCAAATCCATCTTGTATCACCTCCTCCACTCGGGTATTTTGGGCTTCCCCTCACCTTTACCCTACCATTGGTGGGAGAACCTTCATTCACTATGGCCCCATTTTCTAGAAATCCCTCTACTTCTTCCTCCACCTTCAAATCAAATCTCTCCCTCCATGACTCAGTGGCCACTTCCTTAACTATTCCTATTTTTTCCCTTCCTTCCTTCCCCCCCACCCTTTCCACAAAAAAGCATCTTGGAAACATTTCAATCTTAAAGGCACTGCATAAATGAAAGGAGTTTAAATATCACCATTAGCTATTAATACTCCATTCATTGTACCACAGACCCAAGCTTAAAAGATGGCAAGTGAACAGATCATTGCACACAGGGTGACAAACGTTTGGAACTGACCAACAGTGGAAGCAGCTGGTGTTGGGAAATTCAAGAGAAAACTGGGCAGCTTTTCGGTGAAGGAAGTAACTGGGAGGTATGACATAATACTATATTTTGGGCTTTAAAAAAACCTTGGGAGGGGCGGCACCAGATGTACTTCAATAATATTTTTCAGTCATATGACTTACAATTTTTATTTTGAGATGAGGGGAAATGATGATTTGACGCTTTATTGGACTAGCATTTGAAGTCCAAAAGAGAAAAATCTAAGCTCAGGAAACATAAATTAGAAGACAATTGGTTACATATATTGAGCTTCCTACCTAATATATCAGCAACATCATTTTCAAGTACTAAAACTATTACAGCACCAGTATCTAATCAAAGGAGACTAAACAATCTCAAGTACAAAGGTGCACAGAAATCACAGAAGGAGGATACAATAAACAATGTCAAATACAGCAACAAACTAAAAACAATGAAGCAGAATAACTGGTTAGCATGACCAATTTTCCAATCAGTTTGTAAAGAATTGATTAAGATGCATATTTTATAGCAATGCACATTGCAGTAGGAACAGCGTATAATTATACTACACAGAAAATAATTGTATAAGCTATTAAGCTCACCAGATAGCAAGACTGTTCCTTTGCAAGTACTGCCAAGAAAAATAATTTACTTCAGTGCACAGAATGTACTTATAACTATCTGCAAATTTGCATTTGTTGGAGGACACAGTGAAAGTTTTCTTTTAAAACTCTACCCTGCATGTTCAGATTTCTATGTAGTTTCCCTCTCATCAGATGATACAAGCTAAAGCAAAATATAGTACTCTTACTGGAAATGGGCAAAGCAGAAAGCTGTGCTGGTAATACAGTTAAAGCTGGCTGGGAACCTGTTTAAGGTCAAGTCTGCTTTTGTTTGCGAGAGATATATAGTAGGAGGTTTGGCAATCAGCAAGCAAGACTGAAAAAAATTTCAGAAGGAGACAGGTTAGCAAAACAGGCAGATGCGATTTAACACGAATAAGTCAGAAGTAATACATTTTGGGAAAGAAAGCAGGGAATGAAAGTATAGTCAATGCAAATACTGAAGGAGTGATAAAGAAAGTACAACATTCCTTGAAAGTGCAAGTTGAACTGAATAAAGTCATAAAAAACAGAAAACAGTATTTTAGATTTCATAAATAGCGTTGATAAATTTGTATGACAATTGGAGTACTGTGTGCAATTTTGGGCACCCTACAATGGAAAGGAGACTACAGTCATAGGGAACTTCTCAGTGTGGTGGGAGACTACAATTCTGAGGAGTGATTTGAGATACTATTTCCACTAGAATAGAGAAAGCTATGAGGAGCCCTATTAGTGTTTTGTCTATTGTGAAGGACTTCAATAGGAATAATAGGGACAGACTATTTTCTGTAGTTATGGAGTCAGTAACAAGGGGTCATCAATTTAAAATCACCATGAAGAGAGTGAGTAGGGGGTTAGGGGGTATTTCTTGAGAGAGAGCATGGACCACTTTGCAACTGGGAGGAATTGAGGCAAAGATCATTGCTTCTTTTAAGGTGGATAATATTTGAAGCCAAGGAAAATAAATGGCAATGAGGTGGTTTTGGATTGCTGTAGCAAAGAGCCAACACAGGCAGGAGTTAAATGACCTCCATCTATGCGGTAAATGTCTAAAGTTCATCATTTATTCTACATATTAAAAAAGATTTTCATTAACAGGTATTTATAACACAAATGTTTTAGAATTAAAATGCACTCAGGGTCCAATTTGCCTGTTATGTGCAGCAACGAACCTTACTTCAGCAGTAGAGTTATTGTTCATCCACAAGATTACTTAAATCTTTCAAAATCATGGTCCAGGTGTGTCGATATTTAAATACCAGTTCCAGCAGTAGAATGCTTAACCTGCCAGCTGAGAGAAATTATTGAACTGGATCCTCACTTTTTGATGATGAAAATATCTACCACAGTTATATGCCAAGTAACTACGTTATACAATGGCATTCTATCACCTTGGCTTACATAAAAGAATACTTTACATGTCATCTCCCCACTCTCTGGTGTTTGTTTCAACTGTCTTGCCTGATGAACCGAGAATTATTCAGTACCATTTAGTATCACACATGCCATTCATTTTCTTATTGAACAATTTATTGTGCATGAAGGAACTGTGAAAACACCACTCTGCGGTTGCAAATTGCAGTGAGAGAATTAGCACTCAGAATAACATACCGCTGCGTGTTTGCATCATGCAGGTTACCAACTCCAATAGAGGGGCTGGTGAGGTGCTGGAACACGGCCTGAACATCATTCAATGTCAATGCTTCATTCAGTGCAGCCACTGCAGACAACATCTCCACTGCAATAGCGAGCTCTTCATGAGTTAGCATCCCCTGCAAGTTGGTGAGAAGACAATTTATGAAAACAAGACATGATTGGTGGTAAGAATTATGGTTTGAGTTATTTTCTTTGAAACTAAATTAATGAAAATGTTGGGTGTATTTCTTCTGCCAGCTACTCCCGACTTAGCAAGTTATCACCCAGAATAAATACTGTCCAGTCAGTACTGCATCATATGCTAATAGACTTATAGGACAACGGTGACTGAATTTCACTCTGATGTTGCACATGAACAAGGCAAGTAATTAAAATATTACTAGAGAAGGGGAGCTGGGGTTGGTCATAGAAGTGCATAGGTTTCGGCTGAAGGGACAATGGTCCGGAATTTGCGGTCGGGATGACGGCAAACAGGCAGCATTCGCCGTCATTCCGCCTTTGAAACGGACCACAACTTTGAGATTTGGCCCAGAGCGCCCAAGTTGCGGTCGGTCAATGATAGCTCAAAAACTAGCTGTGATGTGCTGCGCTGCCCCCCACCTCCCACTCCTCACAGAGCCGGCAATGAGAAATATCGTAAATCATTCAAACTGACGAAAATTTGGGCTTTCTGCAGTAAATACGCTGTTAAATTCCCAAAACGGATTAGGTGTAACTGGGGTTTTAACAGCGTATTTGACTGCTAAACAAATGCTAAGGACCTGGAAAACTAATTTTAATTTTGTGCATTGTGAAATTTTTAAAAACATTTTCTTTAAGCTTGCCATCTTAAGTTCAGGTTTGCCGTTGCCCCATGCGAGAGTTCCTATCTTTCTTTTGCTCTCTCAAACTACTTTAAAAAGTTAGAATTTGAAGAGCTTATTCATTTCCCTGTTCGCTGATGGAGAGTTCGGCCTTTAGATTGGCTGCTTTGAGCCTGTTGACGTCACAACAACTTGAACAAGGGAGTCCCCACTAAATTCTGTTGAATTGAACTGAAGATCGGAAAACCTGAACTTCTCGACACAGGGATCGCAGTATCCTTGCGTGGAGCGTACCTTGGGGCCAGCAGCAAATGTCTTCACTTCTCTGCCGACTGCAAATTGCAGGCCAGTGTATACCGTATTTTAGAATGCGGGGAGTAAATGTGATCATTTGTGCAGTGTTCCTATATTAGTATTGGATATATGGAATAGAAATGAGGACCAGCAGTGAACCTAAGCTAAATGCACATTTAAGAGACTGGCCTCCATGGAATAACTTGTCTCGGTCTCTCTCATATACCACATATGGAACCATATCATCAGACTGGTACATGCCTTTGCCACAGAGCCTGAACAGACCCATAGAAAAATCACAGCACTGCTGCACAATTGATAAAAAGGTGTATTATCCATCACCCACAAGAACAATTTCTGAATTTATCAGACATTGACAATTGCGCCCATCTTTTCAAAATATGTACATTTTAACTGACTATCATTTTAAGAACATTCAGATGTGTTCTAATGATGGATAATTTGGTACCACCGAGTTGTGAAAGAGCCAAGATACAAGTGTCGGAACAACTGATGTCGTCTCTTACATTAGTTACCTTAGAAAAATATAAAAGTCTCTAAATTATCCCATTAGGGAATATGTAAATGTTTTATATTTGTGCAACAGCACCTTACCAGCACAGCTAAATGCATAAAGTTCATGAATCTGATAACACTTTACACTGGCTAGCTTTAGATATCTGGGGCTCAAATTTCCCCAATCCTTTTTTCTGGCGCCCTCACCTGAGGTGCACCGCTTTTGTCCGCCTCCAGGCGCGCCGAAAATCTTCCTCCCGATTCTGGCCGTTCTCCAGCCTCTCCTCGGTGATGGCATAGTGTGATCCAGTGGATTGGGGGCGGAGTCAGGTCCCGGCGCTGAAAACAGTGCCAGGACCTCTGCACATGCACGCTAGAGTCTGCGCGCATGTGCAGTAAGCTCCTGTAAGGCCAAATCTGAGAGTACGCGCTGCGGGCTGTGTGGGAGGGGCCCGAAGCACGGCGTCCCTAGTCCTGGCTAAATGGGCTCCCTCATCGGCGGCCCGCTGCGTTCCTTTTTGTTATTTACTGATTGATTGATTGCTTATTACTTTGGTCTTGGTGCTTTATGTGCAGGGTTCCTTCTATTTTTTATTTGTTAATTTGCTTATTACTTTTAGTGCTTGGTGCAAATGTACTGCTTTGTTTAGTGCTTTAAATGTATTCATGCTTTTTTAATGTTGTTGTGAAGGTGTTTAGTGCTTTGCAAGATCCCCTTCCTCCCCCTATCTCTGGCTGCCTGCACTGATTTCTTAAGTCACCGCAAAGTTTTTCTGAACGTACAAGAGTGTCCACTTACGCTGGCCTAAATTAGTTTGGAGTAACTTTTAGCTGGCTAAACTTGCTTAAATGGCCAAAACAGGCGGCAGTGGCTGGTAACGTCCCCTTTTGGTAAAAAAACATAACTAACTCACTTACACTGGCGCAAATTAAACGGACAGAATTGCCATGAAAAAGATACTCCTGAAAAATCAAGTTACTCCAAAAAAAAATGGAGCAACTCCTGGGGAAATTTGGGAACTCCAGAGAAAGCAATCCATTTTGATTTTGCTAGACCCACATGAACGCTACAAGTAGGAAAGTAAAATAATTCCTCAATTCTACTCTATTAATTTTCAAAAATTCATTCATGGAATGTGCGCATTGCTGGAAAGGCCAGCATTTATTATCTATCTCTAATTGCCCTTGAAAAGGTGGTGGTGAACTGCCTTCTTGAACCACTGCACTCCCACAGTGCTGTTAGGGAGGGAGTTCCAGGATTTTGACCCAGCAATAAAGGAATGCCGATATATTTCCAAGTCACGACGGTATGTGACTTGGAGAGGAACTTGCAAGTTGTCGTATTCCCTTGGGCCTGCTGCCCTTGTCCTTCTAAGTAGTAGAGGTCAGGGGTTGGGATGTGCTGTCAAAGAACCCTTGGCGAGTTGCTGCAGTGCATATTGTAGATAGATACATGACCTTGCAGGTAGAAAGAATTTTCAGCCTGTGACCTGCTCTTATAGCCACAGTATTTATGTGGCTGGTCCAGTTAAATTTCTGATCAATGGTGACCCCCAGGATGTTGATGGTGGTGGTGTGGGGGGGTGGGAGGTGGTTCGATGATGGTAATCCAGTTGAATGGTTAGACTTTCCCTTGTTGGACATAGTCACTGCTTGGCACTTGTATGGCACAAATGTTTCTTGACACTTATCAGCCCAGCTTAATTTTATGACAACATTTCATAGTATCATGTGGGGAACTGTATACACTGGAAGATGAATATGCAGTTCCATATATTTATGGGTCGCAGGTTTTATTTTCTATTCCTGTTCTTTCATGACTTTTATTATCCTCCACAGAAACCCATCACTCGCTTTAATACAAGATCACTGGCACCTTACTGTAATAGGCAAGCTTCTTTTCAGCAATTTCCTGTATGGGTTGAAAGTATTGTCCAGAATCACAAATCTCATTAGCGACTATAAAAAGAGTGAAGCACATGATGTGACAGCTGTAATATTCACTTGGACTATGAGGAAGTTAGCAGTGGAGGGTACAGAAATATTTGAACCAATACATTAATCACCTTTTGCATGCAAATTTTTTTTAATGCTGAACATTTACCTCAGGATTCTGTTTCTGTAGGTTGGATAGCTCTACCTGGTACAAGTTGTCCATGTGTGGGTACACTACAGGTAGCTGAGCCTCCGGCAGCATTAATGCATTCATAGTCTGGGCTGCATCACCATTGCGGATAGCACCATTTATCTTTTCAACCGCTTCAAGCCCTTCATAAGTAAATACAAACAAAAATATTACATACAGAATCTACCGCAGCAGCATTATGCTGTGATAAAAATTTAAACCACTCATTGAATCATACAAACATACAAAGAAAAGTCCATCAGGCATAGCCATGCTCACTCCTTCCAGCAGGTGGGGTAACATCATACACCACCCACCCCAACCATCAGCAACGCTAACTCTTGGTGGGGTGGAGGAAGAACCATAGAACATTTTACTTCTCAACCTACCAATCCTTTGATGAAATAAAATTGTAGTTGAACACAGGTGTAAAGCAAAATTAAACTTACTCAGCTTATGGTCTTTGGCCTGGTCATTGCAAAGGCTAACTCCTGCTTGAAGATCATCCTTGCTAAGCATACCAGAAAAATTATCTTCCTGGGGGGAAAAAAAAGAAAAATATGCTTATGTTTCAGATACACGGTAAATAATGCACCATTTTCAACATATTTTATTTTTTAGTTACACTGCATCAATAGTTTCATTATAAAAAGAGACAGACATTGCTATTTTGCCAAAATACAATGAACGTGTTGAGCAATAAATCAAAATCAAAACTGCAAACTAGTGCAAATCAATGGCACACAAGATAATGCTTAGTTTTGTGCTGCAAAACTACATTTCTTCACCCTACCTGCAATTTCTGTTCTCTTTGAGCACGTAGATGTGCTAGATACCATGGTGAATTCTCCTGCTGCACTCCCACAAGTCTTAAAGCAGGGACCTGCAGACCAGCCAGTAAATCATCCTGGTCAGGTTTCTCTAGAGCTTCATTCACCTGCTGTAGAGCTTTTTTTACTAGGGAAGAAAACATTAAAAGCAATTTGTAAATAGGAAACATAATATTTCTACAACTGTATTTCTTTAATCTAAGTTACTTAGGGGAGCGGATGGGGATGGGGGAAAAGGATCACTTTGAATTTAAACATCCATTTCAGATAATGGAAGAGAGATACTGAGTTCTACTGAATCAAAAATAATTACATGCAGTCCTACAAAAGAGTTGCTTGGATAATGAATCCCCAGGTCCATTTGCTGCTGACATAGTGTACATGGACCATCTGATATTGGACACCAATCCAAGTGCAATTATGCCACTGAAAAGTTCAATGCTGGCTCAGATATGCTTACATCACATCTCAATTTTTTGATTGTGTACAATACTGTTATTTTAATGATTCTAAACCATCGAATACTGCAAATTCTTTGGAAGCAGCATATCAGGAGCAAATTAGCAGGTTACATTCGTAAGGCTGCCATATAGGAATGCATTGTTTACACACTGGGTCCAGACTTCAATGAGGCTCTTATTTACATCAACAATATTTTAATTTTCTACTCAATTCACTACAAAACTACAATATACTTCCATAAGCATTTCCTACATTACAACAGTGTCTACATTTCAAAAAGTACTTCATTGGCTGTAAAGCGCTTTGACACATCCAGTGGTCATGAAAGGTGTTATATAAATGCAAGTCTTTCTTTTTTAGTGTATGGATTGCATGGAATATGCAGCACAGAAATGGGCCATTCGGCCCAACTAGTCCATGCCAGTGTTTATGCTCCATTCGCACTTCATCCCACCCTTCCTCATCTAACTATCAATATAACCCTCTATTCCTTTCTCCCTCATATGCTTATCTAGCTTCTCCTGAGTACAATCATGTTAATTGTGTATCAGAACAGACATAAACCACAGTACATGTAAATATTCACGAAAACACTACACAAGATCAGGGGAAAATGATCAACTCACTGTTGACCTGATCGACATTGTCTTGAATCTCCATACGGGTCAGAAGTTCTTCATACATATCTCTCTCTTCCACTTTGATAGAATCACTCTAGAAATCAGAAACAAAAAGCTAAATTAATTAAAGATAGTTTTTAATAGGAGAATAACAATGCAAAAGCAGGGTTAGGGGCATTACTTCCAAAGCAAAGCACTTCTCCATCCAATTTCAGAAATGAGATTTTTTTCACAAAATCTCATCAGGAGAAATGCAGACTCAGGACTGTTCTGTAGACCCAACATTCTGATTAAGGCAGAAGCCCCAAACCTTGCTCAGCAGATGTTACTGATGATTCAAGTTAACGACCAACCGTAATTAAAAAAAACAAGTGCTTAGCAGCCTTATCTCCACAGCTTCAATCTGAAAAGGAACAATTCATGAGCCTAAAATCATTCAAGTATATTGAGTTTTCTACATAGTCCAAAGTGTTGGGCTCCAGGAGTGGCACATGGTTGTAATCCTTCATTTCTTTCGAGCTTTTCCTTTTCCCTGCAATTATTTACCAACCAGATACAGTACAAACTCCTGGCTGTGGAATTCACAGAAATCTGCAAAGTATTCCAAGGGAGCAAGTGCAGTGAGTGAAAATGTTACAATTCACCATGTGTCACTCATGCTTTCCATCATCCCATTTCCCAGAGCACTACACTATTTGACATTTGAGCCATCTGTTCCTGGATTCTTGTCAGTGCAATTCTGAAAAAACAGACACAGACATCGGGTTATTTAGTCGCCAACTCCCATGATTGCAGTATTTAGGGGCCCAAGTTTCGGCCTCAGTTGCTCCTGATTTTTTGGAGCAACTGGTGTAGAACGGAGTATCTTAGAAATTCAAATTCTCGGCATTTAGTTTGCTCCAGTTCTAGTCAGTTAGAACAGTTTCACTTTGGAACAGAATTTTTTTTCCAAAAGAGGGCGTGTCCAGCCACTTACGCCTGTTTTCAAAGTTTCGGCAGTGAAAACTTACTCCAAACTAACTTAGAATGGAGTAAGTGAAGATTTTTGTACACTCGAAAAAACCTTGTCTACACTTTAGAAAATCAGGCGTAGGTTACAAATCAGGTGTAGGGAAGGGGGGTGGTTTTTAAAGGGAAGTTTACAAACATCAAACATTTCAGTTTTACAAATAAAAAGCCATCATCAATAATAAATGATAAAAACATCAATAAATCAACCAATAAAATCAAAAAAAAATTAAGAATAAATAATTTTTTTAAAAAATCAATCAATAAATAAAACATTTTCTACTTACCGACTGCAGCATCGGGAGCCCTCCAACAGCGTGCTGGGATGCCGCGCCACCCCCCATCCCCCACAAGTGTGTCTCTGTCAGTGTCTCTATCTCACTCTCTGTCTGTCAGTGTCTGTATTTCTGACAGTGAGGGGAGGGTAGAGGGAAAAGGGGGGGGGTTAGAGGGAGAAGGGGGGGGGTTAGAGGGAGAAGGGGGGGTTAGAGGGAGAAGGGGGGGGTTAGAGGGAGAAGGGGGGGGTTAGAGGGAGAAGGGGGGGTTAGAGGGAGAAGGGGGGGTTAGAGGGAGAAGGGGGGGTTAGAGGGAGAAGGGGGGGGTTAGAGGGAGAAGGGGGGGTTAGAGGGAGAAGGGGGGGGTTAGAGGGAGAAGGGGGGGGTTAGAGGGAGAAGGGGGGGGTTAGAGGGAGAAGGGGGGGTTAGAGGGAGAAGGGGGGGTTTAGAGGGAGAAGGGGGGGGTTAGAGGGAGAAGGGGGGGGTTAGAGGGAGAAGGGGGGGGTTAGAGGGAGAAGGGGGGGGTTAGAGGGAGAAGGGGGGGTTAGAGGGAGAAGGGGGGGTTAGAGGGAGAAGGGGGGGGTTAGAGGGAGAAGGGGGGGGTTAGAGGGAGAAGGGGGGGGTTAGAGGGAGAAGGGGGGGTTAGAGGGAGAAGGGGGGAGGTAGAGGGAGAAGGGGGAGGTAGAGGGAGAAGGGGGGTGTGGGAGAAGGGGGGTGTGGGAGAAGGAGGTGTGGGAGAAGGGGGTGTGGGAGAAGGGGAAGGGGAAGGGGGAGGAGGAGAAGGGGAAGGGGGGAGAGGAGAAGGGGAAGGGGGGAAGAGGAGAAGGGGAAGGGGGGAGGAGGAGAAGGAGGAGAAGGGGAAGGAGGGGAGGAGGAGAAGGGGAAGGAGGGGAGGAGGAGAAGGGGAAGGAGGGAGGAGGAGAAGGGGAAGCGGGGGAGGAGGAGAAGGGGAAGGGGGGAGGAGGAGAAGGGGAAGGGGGAAGAGGAGAAGGGGAAGGGGGGAGGAGGAGAAGGGGAAGGGGGGGAGGAGGAGAAGGGGAAGGGGGGAGAAGGAGAAGGGGAAGGGGGGGGAGAAGGAGAAGGGAAGGGGGAGGGGGAGGAGGAGGAGGAAGGGGGGGGAAGGATAGAGGGCGGGGGGGAAGCTGAACGGGCCGGGCCCGGTGGCCGGGCCCAAGACTTCGGGCAGGGCCCGTCCCCAGCACCAGATTTACAGGTAGGTGGCGTTGGGTCGGGTCGGGGGGAGCGCGGGTCGGGGTCGGGAGGTCCGGGTGGGGGGCGGGTCGGGAGCGCGGGTCCAGTCTGGGGGCGGGGGGGAGCGGGGGTTGGGTCAGTGTCGCGGTCGGGTCCGGTCCGGGGACGGGGGAGCGGGAGTCGAGTCGGCTCGGGAGGAAGCAGGAGCTGGGCGTGGGAGGCAGCCTTATGCACGCAGCCCCAGTGAGGCCATTCGGCCAGGGCAGGGGCTGCGTGCTTCGGGCCCCTCCCACACAGTTTTGGGTGCCTGGAGCTACTGCACATGCGCGCCCACTGTAGCGGCTTGTGCAGAGGTCCCGGCACTGTTTTCAGCGCAGGGACCTAGCTCCGCCCCCAACTGATCGTGCTGCACCGCGCCTGACTCAAGAGAACCAGCAGGGAGCCGGAGAATCTGGAAGTTTTTTTTCGGCGCACTTTGTGGCACGAGAAACGGGTGTCCAGGTCGGGACTGCGCCGTTCTAGACGCGGCCCAAAACTTGGGTCCTAGGAATCTAATTTTTCTAACTTAAGGAAGTTGTACACTCATATGTCCCTTTTCACTAAAATTGGCAAGACAATAATGCCAGTCACTACATGTGCTTCTGGAGGGAACAAGGGATATGATAGAAAGGCAGCAAAGTTATCTAACATCTACCAAAGATGGGCACCATGGGCTAAATGATCTTTCCCGATCATTAAAATTTCACATGTTCCGATTTCCATTGGTCCCGAAGGACCTCACTTCTGTTCAGTGCTTCACAAACAGTCAGACTGAGTGAGTGGGAAATGTAACAGGGCAGGTCCTAGTAATCCAAAGCACAGCACACCAAAATTCACAAACTATTTAGTTTGTATGTAATCCCTTCATCCTTCATTTTAGAGAAAGTGAATGATAGTTACATGCATTATCAAAAAAGATAGAAAATGTTAAAATCTAGACAAAAACAATTCTGCAATGAAACTAAAATAACCTCCCCAATGGAAAGCTAATTACAGCTGTTGGAAATAACAGACTCCAAGAAGCTGACATTCTTAGCTTTATACATTCACAATCATAATTGAATAGAATGTCCTACCTTGCTTTTAGCATTCTCTTGCTTTGTTTGCTTGGCCTGAAATAATTTCTCTTGGTAATCCCCAGCTGAATTGTTCTCTATATTAGTTAAAACAGCATTCGGATTTGTTAAAGCCTTTATGGTCGCCTCTGCAATCCCTCGAGATATTGCTTCATTGATTGCAATTACCGCAGCATGCACTGAAGGAGGAAACAAGGGAAATTGAAATAAGCATGAAATTTGATAATGTGGCTTTAATATACTTGCAAAGAACACTAGCGTTTCAGTAAAAAGAGGCCATTAAAGATAATGAATCGGAATCGATCTGAATGAAATTAATCGAATTTTCACATACCAAACATAATTCGGCATTTTATTACAACTGAATTTCCATTACAGAAAGAAGCACCAAGCTAGAGTTAATGTTTCAGCACCTGGGACAATTCCTCAGATGCAAGATTTAACATACTTAATGCACTGTTTCTACTTAAGCTATCAACCACCTGTAATAACCACATACATACATGTAGCTTCATCAACTGAAAGTTCGTTTGCCAGAATTCCACCAATTTTACTGAATGCAGGCATCTGAATACCATACTTCTCCAATTCCTTGCGCATGTTACTTATTTCTTCCTCTGAAAGAAAAAAGATACTGTTACATATTAGCCATGCAAAGTCATCAGTTCAAACAAACTCGACATACTGCATTTAAAATGTGATCACCAAGGACATTTCCTGAATCGATATCTTTTTCATAGAAGCCTTTACAGAAAAAAAAAATGGCAAAAAACATATCTACCTGTAAAATCCACCTTTCCCAGTAAGTCTTGGATTTGAGGTGCTATTCCGAGTTTGAACAGGTACAAACTGCAATAAAAATCAAACACATAAAAATTCTTTCTACGTGTACAAGTAACTTTTTCATGCATTTCCCCCTTTCATTTTCATCTGGGTGGAGGAAAGAACATGGTAACACAAATTCTTCTCATGAGTACATTGGAAAGAAATTGATTTCTTATGGAGCATAGAACAAGTTAGTTATGTAACATCTAGCTTCATAAAAGATGATCAGAATTGTTTTTTAAAGTAATACTCAGAAAGGGAGTGCTCGACACTAAAATGATCCACATTCCAGGGCTGCATGTATAACAATGTTAAAATTGGAAATTACTATGAGCATTTATGAGAATATTAAAAAAATAAAATCCCTTCAGGAGCTGATTAAGCTTCCAGTTTGGCTACAATTACTATATTTTATCCTAACCAGGACAATAGCAGCCCAGATCAATAATCAGATTTTCAGGGTTGATGACTAGTTGTTGAATTCAGACAGCTGCATGTGTCACAGACCTACAAATTAAGGCACTTTGACAATACAGGTGCAGCGTCCAAAATCCGGAATGTTCTGGAATCCGGACCAATTGGTGGCAGAGTTGTCCGGAATCCGTAAAATGTTCTGGAATCCGGACCCTGCTGACCTCGAGGTGCCGCTGCTGCCCAACTTCGGGCCTCACCTTGTCGGCCCGCCTGAACACCTCGGGACCTCCTCGCATGCCCGCCCAACGCCACCTCCACGGTGATGGGGCCCCGCCCGATGACCTCATTGCCCGGCGAACCGAACAGCTCTTCGGCGAGCACCCCCTACCGCCCCCCCGTCTCTCCTCTGATGTTCCGAAATCCGGAAATACCCGAACCTGGGCTCAGGTGTTTCCGAATTCGTGACGTCGGAAAGACATTCCAAAATACGGCAAAACGCAAATTCCGGAATGGCCTCGGTTTTGCCTCAAAAATGTCTGGTTTTCAGACAATATTTCTGGATTCCGGACAACTCATCAGCTATGCTGCCAAATGTCGGGTTTTTGGACAATTACGGTTTTCGGAGTTCCGGATTTGGGACGTTGCATCTGTATTGCAATAAGTCTGATTCTAGCACAATGCATTGAATCATCAACACGCTGTTGCCTTTATTTTAGCTTCCCGAGCGATGGCCTCTTTCAGCTTTTATCTTACCTACCCCCTCTCAACATTAAGCTTGTAATTTACAAAAATCATAGCCTCCAAAATGACAAAAGCAAACTACTCAAGGTAGGGGTAAAAATATTCTCTAAACAAACAGCACTGTACTGTGAACATTAGCTTGTTTTAGTCTATTTACCTTATGGTGTTGGCTATGCTCTTGCCTGGCATGCAAGATCAACCATACGGCAGGGATCATCCTGGAATGCAAGGCTAAGCCCCAGCTTCTTTTTGCCACTACAAACCATTTCCTTAAAGGCCTCTCCCTCTTCCCTCGATTTCTGTGTCACCAAGATTGAGACGATCTATTCAGCTGCATCTGCCAAATCGCCCTCCTTCCTCTTGCCCACCAAGGTGTCCCCTGCCCTAGCCCTGAGGCTGCATCTTTCTCTAGTTTCTCTCCTACCTCCCCACATGCTCGACTTCACGAGACCCACCGACTGCTTTTTTGACCCCATTCCAACTAAACTGCTAACTATCCAACATCTCTTCCAAACATTGCAAATGGTTCCCACTCCTCAGGTACTGTCCCCATCCTCATTCAAAATTGGCATCATCTCCATCCTCAAAAAAAACCCTCAACGCACCCACCCACCCCACCCTGTCCTTGCAAATTACCACCTCATCTCTAACCTCCCTTTTCTCTCCACAGTCCTTAAATGGGTTGTTGCCTCCAAATCCATGCCCATGTGTCATACATTTTCAGCGTCAGCTGTGGCTCAGTGGGTAGCACTCTCGCCTGAGTCAGAAGGTTGTGGGTTCAAGTCCTACTCCAGGGACTTGAGCACAAAAATCTAGGCTGACACTGCAGTACAGTGCGGAGGGAGTGCTGCACTGTCGGAGGTGCCGTCTATCGGATGAGACATTAAACCAAGGCCACGGCTACTCTCTCAGGTGGATGTAAAAGATCCCATGGCACTGTTTCGAAGATGAGGAGGGGAGTTATCCCTTGTGTCCTGGCCAATATTTATCCTTCAATCATAACAAAAAACAGATGATCTGGTCATTATCACATTACGAGTTGTGGGAGCTTGCTATGTGCAAATCCGCTGCCGCATTTCCTACTTTACAACAGTGACTACACTTCAAAAGTACTTAATTGGCTGTCAATCACAGACGTCTGGTGGTTGTGAAAGACGCTATATAAATCCAAGTCTTTCTTCTTTCATATTTCCTGCTACTCATGTTTGAATCTCTCCAAACAGGTTTCCACCCTTACCACAGCAGTGATGTGGTCCTAAATGACGCTGACTGTGACTGTGACCATGGTACACACCCCTCATCATCCTTCTTCACCTCTCTGCAGGCTGTTACACAGTCGACCACACAACTTTCCTCCAATGTCCATTCGCCATTGTTAAGCTGAGTTAGACTACCGTCACTTGGTTCCACTCTCGCATATCCAACCATAGCCAGAAACATAGAAAATAGGTGCAGGAGTAGGCCATTCGGCTCTTCGAGCCTGTACCAGCATTCAATAAGATCGTGGCTGATCATTCCCTCAGTACCCTTTTCCTGCTTTCTCTCCATACCCCTTGATCCCTTTGCCGTAATATCTAACTCCCTCTTGAATATATCCAATGAACTCGCATTAACAACTTTCTGCGGTAGGGAATTCCACAGGTTAACAACTCTCTGAGTGAAGAAGTTTCTCCTCATCTCAGTCCTAAATGGCCTACGCCTTATCCTAAGATTGCATCCCTTGGTTCGAGACTTCCCCATCGGGAACGTTCTTCCTGCATCTAACCTGTCCAGTCCCGTCAGAATCTTATAAGTTTCTATGAGATCCCCCTCATCCTTCTAAACTCCAGTGTATAAAGGCCCAGTTGAACCAGTCTCTCCTCATATGTCAGTCCTGCCATCCCGGGAATCAGTCTGGTGAACCTTCGCTGCACTCCCTCAATAGCAAGAACATCCTTCCTCAGATTAGGAGACCAAAACTGAACACACTATTCCAGGTGAGGCCTCACCAAGGCCCTGTACAACTACAGTAAGACCTCCCTGCTCCTGTACTCAAATCCCCTAGCAATGAAGGCCAACATACCATTGCCTTCTTCACCGCCTGCTGTACCTGCATGCCAACTTTCAATGACTGATGAACCAGGACACCCAGGTCTCGTTGCACCTCACCCTTTCCTAATCTGCCGTGATTCAGATAATATTCTGCCTTCATGTTCTTGCCCCCAAAGTGGATTACCTCACATTTATCCACATTATACTGCATCTGCCATGCATTTGCCCACTTACCTAACCTGTCCAAGTTATCCTGCAGCCTCTTAGCGTCCTCCTCACAGCTCACACTGCCACCCAGCTTAGTGTCATCTGCAAACTTGGAGATATTACACTCAATTCCTTAATTTAAATCATTAATGTACATTGTAAAGAACTGGGGTCCTAGCACTGAACCCTGCAGCACTCCATTAGTCACTGCCTGCCATTCTGAAAAGGACCCATTTATCCCGACTCTCTGCTTCCTGTCTGTCAACCAGTTCTCTATCCACGTCAGTATATTATCCCCAATACCATGTGCTTTGATTTTGCACACCAATCTCTTGTGTGGGACTGTGTCAAAAGCCTTTTTAAAGTCCAAATACACCACATCCACTGGTTCTCCCTTGTCCACTCTGCTAGTTAGATCCTCAAAAACTTCAAGATTTGTCAAGCATGATTTCCCCTTCATAAATCCATGCTGACTTGGACCGATCCTGTCACTGCTTTCCAAATGCGCTGCTATTTCATCTTTAATAATTGATTCCAACATTTTCCCTACCACTGATGTCAGGCTAACCGGTCTATAATTACCCGTTTTCTCTCCCCTCCTTTTTTAAAACAGTGGTGTTACATTAGCTACCCTCCAATCCATAGGAACTGATCCTGAGTCGATAGACTGTTGGAAAATGATCACCAATGCATCCACTATTTCTAGGGCCATTTCCTTAAGTACTCTGGGATGCAGAATATCAGGCCCCGGGGATTTATCGGCATTTAATCCCATCAATTTCCCTAACACAATTTCCCGCTTTATAAGGATTTCCTTCAGTTCCTCCTTCTCACGAGACCCTCGGTCCCCGAGTATTTCCGGAAGGTTATTTGTGTCTTCCTTCGTGAAAACAGAACCAAAATATTTGCTTAACTGGTCTGCCATTTCTATGTTCCCCATTATAAATTCACCTGAATTTGTTTTCACTAATATTTTTCTCGTCACATATCTATCGGAGCTTTTGCAGTCAGTTTTTATGCTCCCAGTAAGCTTCCTCTCATACTCTATTTCCCCCCTCCTAATTAAACCCTTTGTCCTCCTCTGTTGTATTACAACATTCTCCCAGTCCTCAGTTTGCTGCTTTTTCTGGCCAATTTATATGCCTCTTCCTTGGATTTAACACTATCCTTAATTTCCCTTGTTAGCCACGGTTGAGCCACCTTCCCCATTTTATTTTTACTCCAGACAGGGATGTACAATTGTTGAAGTTAATCCATGTGATCTTTAAATGTTTGCCATTGCCTATCCACCGTCAAACCTTTAAGTATCACTCACCAGTCTATTCTAGCCAATTCACGTCTCATACCATTGTAGTTACCTTTCCCCAAGTTCAGGACCCTAGTCTCTGAATTAACTGTCACTCTCCACCTTAATAAAGAATTCTACCATATTCTGGTCACTCTTCCCCAAGGGGCCTCGCACAAGATTGTTAATTATTCCTTTCTCATTACACATCACCTAGTCTAGGATGGCCAGCCCTCTAGTTGGTTCCGCGAAATAGAAAACCATCCCTAATACACTCCAGGAAATCCTCCTCCACCGTATTGCTACCAGTTTGGTTAGCCCAGTCAATATGTAGATTGAAGTCGCCCATGATAACTGCTATACCTTTATTGCAAGCATCCCGAATTTCTTATTTGATGCTGTCCCCATCCTCATTACTACTGTTTGGTGGTCTGTACACAACTCCCACTAGCGTTTTCTGCCCCTTGGTATTCCGTAGCTTCACCCATACAGATTCCACATCATCCAAGCTAATATCCTTCCTTACAATTGCATTAATTTCCTCTTTAACCAGCAATGCCACCCCATCTCCTTTTCCTTTCTGTCTATCCTTCCTAAATGTTGAACACCCCTGGATGTTGAGTTCCCAGCCTTGGTCACCCTGGAGCCATGTCTTTGTGATGCCAATTACATCATATCTGTTAACTGCTATCTGCGCAGTTAATTCATCCACCTTATTCCGAATATTCCTCGCATTGAGGCACAGAGCCTTCAAGCTTGTCTTTTTAACACCCTTTGCCCCTTTAGGATTTTGATGTGATGTGGCCCTTTTTGCCTTGGGTTTCTCTGCCCTCCACTTTTACTTTTCTTCTTTCTATCTTTTGCTTCTGCCCCCATTATACTTCCCTCTGTCTCTCTGCATAGGTTCCCATCCCCCCTAGAGCATCTCTAGCAATGGATTCTTGCCCCACACCTGCATTGTTACCTCTGAAGTCCAAGGAACTATCCTCAGCACCTCCTGTTCCTCATCTACATGCTACCCTCGGCATCATCTGAAGACTTGACATAAGGTTCTCCACATAAACTGCTGAAACCAAAGCTTTACTGCTCCACCACTGCCTCTGTTGTTAACCTGCTCCTCCGACATCTATTCCTGGATGAGCAACCATTTCATCCAAATAAACATTGGGAAGTATGACGCCATAGTCTTCGGCCCCCACCACAAAACCAAATTCTCTCGCCGTCGATTCCATCCTCCTCCCAGTCATTGCCTCAGATTGAGGCCAACTGATCGCAACCTCACCATCCTAATTAACCCCATTTACCTTCTGTCACCTGTGCCTACTTCCACCTCCATAACATCACTTGCATCAGACTATCTGCTGCCAAAACCACCATTCTTGCTTTTGTTACCTCCAGACTCTATTACAGGTTGAACCTCCCTTATCCAGAACCCTCGGGACCTGGCCTGTTCTGGATAAGGGATTTTTTCCGGACGAGGGGTAATCACATTAAATTGGATGGTACAGGTACTGAGCAAGGGGATATCGGGGCTGGCTGGCTTAGGGCTGTGAGTGCGGCAGAGAGATCGGGAGGCTTGGGGCGGTGGATCGCGGATCGCGGGGTCAGGCCAGCGATTGTGGGAGTCGGCAGTGAGGAAGAAGTTCAATTTGTTCATGTCGGAGTTCTGTGCATGCGCCACTCCATGGCCAGGAATGTTTCCGGACGAGGGGTGGTTCTGGATAAGGGAGGTTCAACCTGTATTCCAACATTCTCCTGGATGGTCTCATACCTTACATCCACCACAAACTTCAGCTTATCCAAAACTTTGCTGCTCATATTCTAACTCACATCAAGTCTTGCTCAGCCATCTCCTCTCTGCTCGTTGACCTACAGTGGTTCCTATCCCCCAATGCTTCCCATTTAAAATTCTTATCCACATATGCAAATCCCTTCATGGACTCACCCTTCCATAACCTCCTCCAGCCCTACAACCTTCCAGGAAATCTGTGTTCCTCCAATTCTGGTCTCTTATGCACCCTCCTCCCCCTTCCCAATGCCTTTGCCCCACCATTGGCAGCCGTGTCTTCAGCCATTTCGGCTCCAAGTTCTATAATTCCCTCAAACTTCTCCAGCTTGAAGTCTCACCTTAAAACCTACCTCCTTGACTAAGTTTTGAATCACCTCTTCCAGTATCGCCGCCTTTGGTTTGGTGTCAATTTTTGTCTGATTATGTAGCACCTTGGGATGTTTGCGTTAAACTCATTTATATAAATGCAAGTTGCTGTTGATTATCCTCAAATTGTTAGCTCTACTCAGATTATGAGAACATGCTCATGATGTTTTTCCCCAATGAATAGTTGGAGGAGAAATTTAGTTTATTAACTGCTTCACGTTCACCCTCAGTTTCAACCTCATCTTTTAGAGCAGTTTTGTCTAAATATGTTAGCCACTTGCCAGATGTGGTCAATTGGGAATTCCAATGTTAAGAATTGGATTTCTGATTTGTAAACAAAAATGAGTAATAGACATTATTGTTGGCCATGAATACTCATTCACAGAGTATGCATGTGTACTTTTACTTTGTGTATTTGTTGGTAAAATGGTAAGAGGAAAAGCAGTGTGCAAGTTATTTTGTAGAATCACTGAATACTTTCTTCGTTACTGAATGATGGTATTTGTTAAGTAAATATACACATGAAGTACATAAATCTGAATTGTACGCAAGGCGTGTTCAACTAAAATGAGTCCATGCAGCTATAACAGTGTCGCTGTACCCACACCTGCGTCTAATCAGTCATTTTTACTGGACGACATGGTTTTAGAGTTCTCACCTCTTCTAACGGTTATAATACGGAAATAATTGCTTACCACTATGTTTGGTATTTGCAGCCAAGCTCTTCGCAGATCGACTTCTCTCCTCTGACCTTATTGTTTCTAAATGACTGAGTGACACAAACATGCCAAAATGCACCATTCATGTGACCTGATCACCGGAAAAATAATGTGCACTTTTCTCTCCCTTCCAAATGCCTCTTGAACAAATGGCACAAAATACATATACTAAAAAGGATCAGCTGCAAACATCTAGCATTTCCAATTTTAGAAGTTTTACAGAATTTTGGATACTTAATAACTGCAATGTGCAACAATTCCTGGGCTTGCTTCACGTAACAGAAAATGTTACAATAAATCAATCCCTCCAATCATTACACTCTGGTCTTTATTTGACATGTATCCCACTAGGGGGCGATGTGGGAAGATATAATATAGAATATTAGTTTGCAATGCAAGGAGATTGGGATTGTGCATATTGAAGCTGAGTGGGGGAGAAGGCGTGGGAGCTGAGTTACAGAAGGCAAATCCTGGTATGTGTTTAACAAGCTGTACCTGTAACATCTGACCCATATCAGAGTGCCTGTGAAAGTCTTGCACTCGAAATACAGTTATATGTGCCCTGTAAGATTATATATATTTTTTTAAAAAAAAGGTCCACAAACACAATTTCAACTCTGTGCAAAGGGAATCATCAGGCATGTCGAATGTGCCAAGGGTTCAAATGGCCTGCTGATGGGACACCATCAATGCTTATATATGAATAATAACCACTGGAGGGTGCATGGCACCTCAGAACGATAACCCAGCGGAGTTAATGCCGGCAGGAGAACACAAACTGAGGGGGGAAACTCCATTAGTGACATTGTTCTCTGGAAGGTAGTTAGACAACATGGGCCCAAGTTTCCACATGATTCGTGCCTGATTTTTTAGGAGCAACTGGTGGAGAACGGACTATTTTAGAAATCGCAATTCTCCACATTTTTTTTTCTGCAGTTCTAGTCAGGTAGAACAGTTCTAGTTTAGAACAGAATTTTTTCTTCAAAAGGGGGCGTGTCCGGCCACTGACGCCTGATTTGAAAGTTTCCACAGTGAAAATGTACTCCAAACTAAAGTAGAATGGAGCCAGTGAAGATTTTTGTAGAACTGAAAAAACCTGTTCTACACATTAAAAAATCAGGCACAGGTTACAAATTAGGCGTCCAGAACGAGGTGGGGGGAGGGAACTCATTAAATTCGACAATAAAT